>NC_054741.1:57593696-57902446 GCF_018143015.1 Lytechinus variegatus
TTCAAGGCACGATAAATTGATTGGAATTTGGTAGGATGACATGTCATTATAACACGAATGCATAATCATCTAAATAGGAACGTCATGTCAAATTCGGAATCACCCGTCGCCTGATAAACTAAAGAAAAACTTGTCTAAAATAATTTGAAATGAGGGTAAAACCATTAGCGTTTTTGCGCTGTATACTAAACGAAATGCTAATCCCGCGCGTGACAACCAGAGAGTAATAAAAACGACTTGTTTACAGCTTGCATTGGCTATACAGGACACTATTACTTTTTTCCTCTCATCTTTCGCGTATTTCTAATTTGATAAATCGTATATTTTACCATACATCTAGTTAATCTAGAGCATTTTTATCGCAATTCAATACATTGGGTCGAAACTGTAACCACATCCACCGATTTTTTTTTTCAGCAGAGAGTGATACCCATGCGTCTACACACTATAAGGATATGGTGCCCTAAATGTCCTAAAACTTTACTTCACTGACAGTATTAAATACTTGAATCCTAATTTATTTACATATAATATCATGTGGTCGGGAGATTGACCATCAAGAGCTGTTATGTTGGCCACTCAAAACATAAGTAAGGGACAGGGATACATGTATGTGCACTTTTATTCCAGTTAAACAAATCCCACAATCACTTATTACATCAATAATTGCATCCCCCTAATGATTATCCGTGCATTCCGTGCCCTGGAAAAAATAATGTTTTTCCTTAATTATGGGGGTGGAATAAGTATATATAATTTCTCACCTTTTCGTTTTGATAGGCAGTGACAGCGATGAAGACGGTCTCGACGAATACGAAGGTCCTGAATTGACTCCAGGGAAGCTTGAGGATGTCATTGGCCTTGACAATGTGGAAACGAGGTTGGTACTTGTGCATCGAATTCAGAATGGTCTGCTTGAAAGAGAAGAAAAAGGGAGAGGAAAATATTTAATTCGGCTGCAGATACTTAACCAAGTCTTGGGTTGAAAGAAACAGCATTGCTTATGATATCAATATTTATTTTGGTGTCTTCCAGTGTCTTTAATTCTCCGCTACAGTCCATGTTTTGAAAATTTATCAAATCTTGTCTAATTATTTCAAAATCGCGCTTTCCTTAGAGTCAATGTAGTTAAATTGGCTGCAGGGTATGATTTAGTTGATACACAAGTTTATTACAAGCGAGCTAAGCATGTGAAGTATATATGAAACAAGGTGCAAGATTATAATTCAATTACAGCAACAATCTAACAAGTCAAGCATGCAAAGAAATTATACAAATTTAAACCATTTTTAAAAGAACACATGCATAAATGTGTCGTGATCAAATTTGAACTTTTCTGAATTATCATTTAACTTGATTGGATCTGCTTGTTCCGAAATTAACTTATTCGCCTTTGCAAGATATAATATGTTGAACATATCACAAAATCATGTATCAATTTGCTGTCATTTGTACAATCGACGCGAGAAGAAAATGATGATTTGGAAACCTTATACGATTGACAATTTGCCAGATATAGTTAGCACCAGTTACAGTGTATCTAATGGATCTTCAGGTCGTGAACATCACACGATTCGTTCATTTCACCTATCTCAAGATTTAAAATGTCACCTCTGTGACACAGACATGACATCCACCGATCACTCTAAAATTGGCAAGTAAATTGTAAAAGCAGAATTCATGACAATGAGACTCACTGAAACCTATTTGTGGTATGTCTAAAACGGGGGGCGCTATGATATAGGGTTAACGACATATCATTGGAAATGTTACACATTCACAAGTCATGATTCGGTTGAGGGCATTTAATGTCGTAGTTTCTGGGTTTTTGCTTCCGACTGTACCAGATTTTGGGAATTCATGCTACAAGGCACTGATCCAAAAGACTTTTGAGAAGCCCATTGATTCAATACGCTTCTAGAAACCTATCACACACCCACACACGTATATGCGAGAATTATACTGACATTCCCATTAATCGAATCTTAACTAAAGACACCAGGTGATTTTGAACAAATTTCTAATAATAATTCAAACAATATGAACAATTTTTTATTATCTAAATATACAGAAAACGAGCATGCCGTATATAGCTTTTGCCTGTATTCTTGCTTGAACAATGCAAATGGACGTCATTTGAGGGTGTGATCTTTAACTAAACACCTAAACCCAATGACAAAGCATACATTGCCAGAAACCTGAAGGTGTCAAAACCAAGAAAAAACCTGTCATTTCGACACCTCCACCGCACAGCTTCGTGCATCTTTACCATGGTTTTGAGCGCATTTTGTGCAGCGAGAAACCCCACACTTTGCAAGACATCGCCGGTTAAATTTAGCGCCCTCGATAGGCAGGCTGCGACCCAACCCGATTGTTCGAGCTGCGAAAATCGTCAACGTTTTTCACCAAACAAGGACATATGTCTCGCTAGTTGACACATTTCTGCGAAAGAAAAATAACACCAACTTCGAATTTCAAGCCTCAGGCCTGCCCCTTTCATCCAATTTTCATTGCTAAAAAGCACAGCAAAACTAAACAAAGAAAGAAGACAAAAAACATCAATTATCGCGGTGTCCTTCGCGAACTATTATTGAGGAAAATACCAAGAACATAACTTTCCCGCGTAAGTCAGAAATTATAATCGTGTAATTATCTTCAGCAAACAGGAGAAAGAAGAAAAAAAGCTTTCCGAGTGTGAGCTAATTAGAACTTTGATCATGTCTGTGTCACTATTCTTTCTCCTATACCATCCCAATTCACAGGACGGACTTCGAACTCTAAGTTATGATAAAAACATATTTCAACTGGAGATTAGCCACAATCTTTTTCCTCTTGATAAGAGGAAGCGAATGTTCGAGTGACCCTTTGATGCGGGTTCTGTTGGGGTTCAGGAGGATGTTATGGTTTTGGGTGGAAGGGTGTCCTTTAAGATGTCTTGAACGTCTTCCAGACTGTAATACGGTCAAGGTTAAGACGAGTCTACCTCCGAGTGGTTTCCAGGGACTACATCCTCACCTCAACAACCTTTGAACTTCAAAAACTGAAGTTTGTCTTAGTCTATACTCCAGGACGCAGCACAAACCGAAAACATTCGTATTTAAAGGGTTGTAACCATCCCATGGTATTCTTCTCTTAAAGGGGTTGTGCTATTTGGGATAAAACGAGTCAAGTCTTTGTATTTGGGGATGCAAAAAAATCAATATAGAAATAAAATAAAATCCTTAAAATAGTCTTATGGGATGTTGCATGCAAGAAAACATTTGCAATCAATTGCAAATTTCCGTTGTGATTTTGAATTGATGGATCAATCATTCCTGGGGCCGTTTCATAAAGCTGTTCGTAAGTTAAAAGTGACTTAAAAAACGACTGGTGATCATTTCTAGTGGTAAATGATATTCACTCTTAAAATGTTCATTCATTTAGCGTGTAAGAAAGGTTAACCAGTTGTTCTTAAAGTGGTTCTTAATTAACGACCAGCTTTATGAAACACTCACCAGTAGCAAACCAGTTTGTATTCCTTGTCGCGAGATCAGCAAACGGTTGTAACTTTGCAATTAATTGCAAGACATAATTATGACTGATTTCGGGACCCCTAAATAGATTCACAATTGATCGTAAGTTTATTGCAATGACCCATACCAGACATAAAGCATGGCACGTTTTATCAATGAGTATATAGGTTGCCCCTTTTCGTCAAGCACTAGCTGTATTGAGATATAGTATCTGTGTGGGACTTTGTGTGTGTTGTGTGTGTTTCTTGAAAGATGTTTATAAGTTAAATTTTGATGAGAATAGATTACTATTCAGAAAAGAAAAATAATTTAAAACGTTTTCTGCTTTAACATGGCATTTTTTTTAATGCAACATGGTTGAAAGGCACTAAAACCAAATTGTTCACCCCTTGATCTAAAGAAGATCTATAATTTGTATGGTTATAATTACGCACGCGGGATCGAAACTTAGTTAATTATTTTCATCATTCTGAGATACATTTCACATGATGTTTCCTCTTATAACTGGGCAATAATTGCTTCATAATGTACACACATATATATATATCTGTTGTGGCAAAGATATAGGCCGAGACTTGTCTAATATCCCCGACAAAAAAGAGAAGACAAGCTGAATAAAGGTGAAATCTCTTTGATCCTTATTTGGAACACTGTTAAGTGTGATCTTTCGATTGAAGTTAGAGTTAATGGTATAGATGGAGGCGTTGTTCTGTTTTTCTCATCGACACCTTCTACCATCTTCAGCAAGTCTTCGACCACCCATTCATCTTGAGCTAGAAACAGATTCTGAGGTCAAAGTTCAGCTTCAAGATGCTACCGAATGACCATCAAGCTATTCACCAGGTTTGAAGGATTCTGCTAGAAATATGTTGCTTAATGTTTTAGAGTTACACTCTAAAGTGCTTCCTATTATGCCTTGGAATAAAATTATGAGTGACATCTAAGTAATAAGGCTATGAGCAGAAATAGCCGTGCAAAAACAGACGATAGTGTGGATAATTAGAACAGTTTATTGTAACTCCGAAACAGACTTTCAAGGTAAATGTCTTCAAGACGTATCAGGATTGGTACATAATTATGAACACTATATTTTATGAAGTTTTTGTGTTTTAAATGTGACAGATTTATTTATCAGTAATTAATCTATTTATTAGAAATCAATATATATATATCATATAATATACAATAAGATTATAAGTCCTTTGCATTACCAATAGAATGAATGCGCTCAAACCTAAATAAGCAAAATGCTGGGAAAACAAGAGTGAGGTTTTATTTCTTCTTGAGATTTATCACGTTAATAAGTTTCTGTGAATGGGTTGATATGATCAATGAATCCTTTAAGACAAGAGGGCAATGCTGCTGTTTATTCCAAATAATTTCCTGCCGTCAGATCTCCCATCCTTCTAATGGCACTGATCTTGAACTCTCAAGATGCTATTTGCAATCAACGTCCATACTCTCTCTCTCTTTCTCTCTGTCTCTCTGTTCCATATCTAGTTGCCCCGTCTTGTTAAAATCACTCCAGGTGCCCCGCTTCGATTTTGCTAATCATTGTATGGTGAATTCTAATACTGCACAACAGCGTGTAGCGCTTGACTCGAACGTCCGTAGCGAGACAAGTCAGCAGTTGGTCTGCTAGTACGACGAGAGTGATGCAGCTATCCAGCCCTGTCCCCTCCCGGCCCGCTGGGCTGGCCTTGGCATTGAGTCGCCGCCCCATGCAGGAAAACATGCTGCGACGATAATGCAAAATGTGTATACAACACACGAACAACCCGACTCGTGTACATCAGCCAATCTTAGCTCACAGAAATCATCCACTATACTTTTTTTTCAAGAACGGATACCCTGTGAGAAAATATTTTGGAAGGAATCTATACACGCTGCATATATGTTTTCATCAATGTCAAGGGTAGAAAAAATAGATTTGAAACCGGTTTTCCCCTTGACAAACAAGGCCATGCTGAATATTGGATATGGCTGAATTAAAGAGATAAATGTTATAGCAAGGATGGTTGGGAATATACGGTTGTGCTGGATTTATATAAAACACGTCGATGACACAGAGACAGGTCATAATTCGGGGAGGTTCTCTGGCAACACGCTTGAACCCACGTCAAACCGAAGAGAAAGTGATAAATGTAGTGAGATCGGACACAAGTCGAATAACGTCAAGTTCGATACCTCTGCCTCAAACCGACATTCGCCCGAGCAAGGTTTCATGAATTCTTGTTTGAAACCAGAAGAGGGTCGAGGATTGTCAGCCAAATCTGTGGCACTGACGCCTTCTGGCCGAATTGCGGCCGGGGGAAATGGGTGTCGGAAACCCAAAAAACAAATATAACAAAAAAATGTGGCTAAAAATTGGCTCTAAAAGTAAAAGGTGGCTCTACATAGACAAAGCTCTAGAAAGATTAAATATTTTGGAGATAATCAAATGATAATTACAAGTGATGTGGTATGATTATTTATGAATGGGGATTAACAGAGGGATGCACTGAAGAAACTAACGGGAGTGGAGAAAGGGAAAGCGAAATGGAATACACAATTTTGTTTGAAAATGAGTCATAATTCAAGATGGCGTGTACATGGATACAGCAATCGCCGACAGAGGCCAACATTATAGTAGCTTCCGAGAATAAAAGTATCTCTCCAAAAGGCAGGCCCGAAATCCGTGGTTAGGACAAACTGATGAGTTAAAAAAAATAAAACACAACAATCTATTCAAATTTATTGATTTCATGGTACAGAATCAGATCGTTGATGTGGCGTTGGTGATCGAAACGAATAACCTCAATCTATACTCGGTAAATCATAATTGACATGAAGCAATGAATATTTACAATAAATATATCCCATAATGTATCCTTGTCAAAATAAGCAAAATCGAGAGCGTGACACGAAAATCGCCTGAGGTATCAATTCCTCACTAACAGACGACATTATCAGTGTAAATTAATCTAACTGTCAAAATGATATACAAATTAACACCAAGAAGCGATTCCGAAGTCTTAATGACCTATTTTCCATCCGCATTTTCAATCCTACTTGCAATTCGTAATTATAAAAACTCTCATGGTTTATTAAAAACACCAATTAATATGTTCCACTGGTTCACGAAACCCAGATAATTATCTTTGTCAACCTTATTTGGTTTTCAATTTCTGAAGTCCAATTAATTTGAATTAATAACTCCAAGATCATGTTATTTTTTACCCAATTTTTTTATATTCGCCCGCTCCCTTTCCCTAAGAGCGATTTTGTTTACAAAGAAATTAAAAGAAAAAATAAAAATTTATTTTTTTATAAGAATTTATATCGATGTATTCAACCTGCATGCTTTAGGCATTTTCATGTGCAAAATAAATCCTGCAGACGATTCGTCGTACTTTGAATAGATTACAAAGAGCTTTAAATCAGAAGTGATATGATAGATAGCAATAATTCTGAATGTGAAAAGAAACTTATAGAAAGTTATTACTATATGGTTCTCTAAAATGATATTCGTTTCTTCTCTCTAAGCTAGACATGAAGCAATATATTTCAAGTTTTCAAAGTTTCAGGATCAACATCGCATCGTGTCTCTTTGAAACAGAATAGACTAGACATAATCCGCCCTGAGTTTATATGGAAATAAGATAACAACTTAATATTGCATTTCAAATTTTTATCATGTCTACGAATATGATGAGGATTCCGGGCTTATAAGCTCGATTCTAGGGGTGATTATTCCTGACTTAGCATGTATTATCGTCTACAATTCTTGTCTCTACATTTATTCATTAATGCTTTATACCATGTTTTCAGACTAGCTCAGTTAATTGAAAGTAAATCTGTTAAGAAGAATAATCTCAGTCAGAATGCTCACCTCTCATTTCTTTCTTTGGATGTAAAAGGTCTGATGGGAGAGACAGAGGAAGAGAGAAGAGGATGGGTAGGACGGGGGGCATGGGGTTTAAAGGGATGATGGAATAAAAAAAAAGGAGAGACTCCGAGAGAGTGTGATTTTGATATTCCGAGTATGTTGGCAGGTTGAGAGAGAGCGAAAAAAGAAGAGTTTTATTGATTCTTTGTGGCGCCTCTTTCGTCAACACGCTCAAGTCTAGGGGAAGCAAGTGGGCAAATATTGGGTCTCTCTCATCTAATACTCACCCCCCCCCCCATTCTCTCTCTCTCTCTCTCTGTCACTTTCGAACAGGCTTTTATAAAGGGAATGAAGAGAAGATTAAAAAAATGAAGATAGACGCTTGAAATTAGATATCTTCACCATGTTCATAATTCATATTAAGTTAAAAGCATTTAAATTATACTTCTTTGCACAGATAACCACAGGCTTCTTCGACTCTTTCGCCTTGGTCAATTTTAAAGTAATCAATGAGAAATAATTGCAATTCAAAATCATAACTTTTTAGTTTTTGATCTATTTTGATACTGGAATTTTACACGAAAATGATCTATAACAATATATTACTTTTAAAATTTCGTATCGAAATAAATCATGATTTGTCGTTGAAAAGTAATGGAGCTGATTTTGTACTCAAATTTTAAAACCATTTTTTTTTGTCAGAGCCAACAGTTTCAGGTGACGAAGTTCTACAACGGGAATATAGTTTGCTTGAATAGTTCCAGTTCTCAGTTTTCTTCCTACGCTTATATTTAACATCCACTCCAACTATTATCTCACTCAAGCTAATCGGTTAAGTGCCCACAACAATTGCATTCGTTCATTTTTTCTCATTCGTTGAAAAGGGGGTCTAAAACAAATCAGCCACAAAATCCTTTATCCAAACTCCAAGCTGACGTGAGCAACCAGTAGTCCTGTATGGCTAATCAAACTTTAATCGTCGTAAGTAGGGTTCTGAGCAAACTCATATGGTTCAAATACCCCTCCTCTTATTATCGCTCTTGAGTTGGTTCTGACCGACGTATTGAAATACCTTGCAGTTCTTTATCTGTTTGGTGGCGGCGCCACGGTGTCGCGTGTCTGATCACTTAAGTCAAGAATGATATCAACTGGTAGCTTGGCTTTGGGTCTGTCCAGATCAGGAGCGATGAAATGGTTGATGAATCCCATGTTAAGTGGTGTCATATCTGACACAGTTCTTGCTTATAATCCGTCAGTAGGCATATCATTATTCGCCATATCACCTACACCAGCTTAACTCTAAGCGAAACAAATAATATCAATAACGATTTTATCTTTTCATGACGCTCCTAAAGACAATGTACCTTCTTCCACTCTGGTTGAGTGGTTGTTTGATCACAATACAGTTCCAAAAGTAAATCTCCAATTTTAACACCGTAATCAATGAGATGGTTAAATGTTAGCCACTCTTTCGACTGATACGCCGAGCTCCTTTGTTTTAAATTGTGTAATGACGAATTGACGATACGTTTTTCACATGGGTAGTCATTAGGGAAAACTGTTCTGTAACGTTCTCAGTGAAGCTTAAAATTAGTGTCCTTCAAATCGTACTCTAATTCGCCTTCAAATGCTATTTCCCTGTCATAGTCCCCGATACGACATTAAGACTTCATGTAATATCAAAATCTACGTCTGCAAAACGTAATGTATCATTCATGGTTATTTTGGTGGAAAATGGTACAAAGGCTTTAAGGAATTGTTTAACTTGCTTTCCCTTTTTTCGAACTTCCGAGTTTGACCAAGAAGTCACGATCAAAACCTTCAACACTTGTTGTTTGCTCCTTCGGTTTGCCATCAAATATTTGGCGGCCGTGTGGAATGACCCAAAATCATCCGACAAAAACCAACTTGATACACCTCGTATGAATGGGCAAAAACCTACAAAATATCCCTAATCTTCGGTATCATATTACACGAGTTGTTTTGCGAACGTTTTTTTTTTGCAACTGGAAACGAGATTCAGTATACCAGCTATGTCCCATTTCGCGATTTTCACAGGATATTTTTTTTTCCAATAGTAAATATATATACTTTTCAATGATTTGAGTTTCAAAAAAGTGTCACAAGTTATCATGTTTCTTAAAGGATTCCAAAATCGATTTGTTTCTTATCTTGGCTATGACAAACGTATCATTTTACTGGGACGGAAATAAACTATAATACATTAATTGTTTAATGGCACTTTGCTTTATGAATTACTCAATATAATGATATCATACCAGTGCGAATGTGAAATTGTCATACAAATTAGTGTTCAAGGTATCAATTATAGATTAAGGAAGATATTTGCAATGATATGTACCAGAGATTGGAAATGGAAAACAAAAAAAATAAATCAAAACGCCGCAATTTTCCATAATTAAAATTTTGCAACCACCATAGTTTTATTTTTTCTTCCGTTCAAAACGCGCGCTCTGACAGTGCACGTATACTTCATCCTCGTCATCGACTGGCGCTTTGGTCGCATCTGCATCTCTACTCAAGGCTAGACTGTTATCTCTTCTTAATGGACGATTACAGGTGAATACCTGGTAGGAGGCAATGAGGCAGGTAAGGAGAACAGGTGTGTGTCTGGCAAGGTTGTTGCCCTGTCGTTTGGAATTCTCGTTATGAATTATCTAGCGCACCGTCTTCTTTTATGGCGTTAACGAGTAAGTATAAAATGGAGTGAAGATAGGGTTTTGCATGAGCCTGCATGATGTTGGTGTGTAAATGATAATAAGGTAATTCGGTGTATAGAGTAAGAAGCAGGATATATGTAGTTCTTAGACGCCCTAGTAATTGACTTGATACATACCAATAGTACTTTTATCTTAAGGATCAATAAAGTGCATTGCACTTGCCATTTTTTGGAAGTGTTAGTTGGTCTTTTGCATGATTAAGTTGCACCCCCACGATTGCGGGTTAGTAACATATCAGATAGGACTAAATGTGATGATTCCCATACAATAAAAGATGATTAAAATGATCACAGATCTATGATAGGGGGAGAAATAGAACAAGGAAAATTGTTTTGTCGGCGGAGTCCATGAACTTCTGCGACGCCTGCCGACGCGACTGGTAATGACTCCGGTACCTATTACAGTGCCTGGTCTCTCAAAAGGCGTGATAACGCCCGAGGGGGATTGTCTCCGGCTCGATCACCACCAAAGCTCCGACTCCAGAGGGGGAACAAAGCTCCAGAACATCGACAAAGTGTACCGGCCCACACCACCCGATAGAGAGAATAGACATTTATGAAGGAAATAGAGTTTTAAAGAAAACCCCCTTCTTGTTTGTGTGGCTAAGTACCATTGTGGCAAATGTATTATGATGGAAGAGAAAATAGTCCGATCTCTCAAAAGCGCCAATGTCGGAAATGTTTACACCAACACCTCTTCTTACCGTCACCTTCCCTTGTCTGTCTGCATTGTTGTTGCTTATAATCAAAGCATGGGAGTATTCTTTTCTTTCTTTTTTTAATTTTCACAAAATACGAAGAGACTGCAGTAAGCCAGTCACCGGAACGTAGATATGATGAGTGTGATAATAGGCTCAGGCGCCGCTAAATCTAACGATGATTGAATCAGAACAAAAAGGTCTCCCCTTTTTCTCTTTTTTTTGGGGATAATGAAAGAAAAAACAGAGGATATTGTCGCCGTTGCTCATGACGCGTCTATTCAATTTTGGCGTAACCTTAACATAAGGGGGAAAAAACGAAAATATCTATCAAAAGGGGAGTCAAGTTGTAGGATAACCTATCCATCATTTCGTTCAGTGACAGGTAGATATAGAAAGATTTCTGGTGCCGCGGCACACGACTGCTACCATCTCTGTACCACCCCCCCCCCCATCCCATATCACCCCTTTCATTGCTCTTTCTCTCTCTCTCTCTCTTCCTCTCTTTCCCACCCTCTTTCTTTCTCTCTGCTATAGTGCTAGACATGCTACAACAGGGTAGTTGACTCTTCATCCAAATCGAGGGCCATGTGCGACGATTGTTAGGTCCATGGACATCGTCTGGAAGCTGGCTTCTGTGTGTTTACCTGCTCAAACATTTGAGTCAAGACTATATACCACGCAATAATAATCATGATGGTTTAAGAAAGAGAATGAGAAAGAAAGAACGGGGGAGAGTGTTAGAGAGACTGGTTCCCTCTTTGAGCAATGACTGGTCCCTTGAATGTTTGTGCAGAGGAGGGAGAGAGAGACACGAAACAGGATAGAGACGATTCATGTCAAATATAAGTCCGACAATTAATAGACCGCGAGTAAAGTCGAATTTTGAATAATCATTTGCATTAAGGCGACAAAACCGACATACGTGAATCTTGAGTGCATATCGTTTTTAAATAAGGTCAAAACAATAACAAATATTCCGGGATCTAAAAATATAATCCCTATGATATGGCAGTATTTTCGTACAGTTGAGGGTTTTCTACTGTAATAGGTGAAATCATAAATGGAAAATCCTCTAATTTTGGTTTGTATCGTCACGTAGTGCCTTTGTGCAGGTATATAGTAACATGTGCATGATGTAGGTCCATAGTAGTATTAATATTCGGTCATAAATCGAAAAAATATACATAGACGTAGATATATCAGTAATCAATTTGCTGTGATCAAAATGCTCGAAGGATATCAACCTTCAACTGAATCACAGAGAATCTAAATATAAAAAATTTATGAACATTATATTTTGAAATTACTGCAGGATTCGTCTATTTTTTCATATCTTTTACGTTTGAAATTAAATTGTGAAGAATCTAGTCGTCTATTAGCTTTTTTATTCAATATAAATTGACACAAACTAATAAATATCTTTTTTAAAACGTATGAAACTGTATAAAGAGGCCTATCTAAATAGGATTTATGCTTTTCTTGAATGACTCTGGTTTGTATAATCTGTTCATCGTCTCTATTTCGATATTGTTTCATCTATCAAGGATGTTCATGTAAAGGTTAAATTAAGGTTTTCAACATCATTTTACGACCTTGTCATCACGTGATCACTCAAGGGTGAGAGTGGTGCACGCATCCATCTTGAAGATATTTACGCAAGATCATCCGAAAGGAAATATGAGAGAAATGGTCACCATTTCTGTGGGATGCGACAGGCTCGAGAGCCAGGCTCGTTTTGCTTTTAAACCAACCATGATGAATGAAATCGGAAAATTGCAACATTTACTTAGGGGTTTTATTGATATTATCAGGTGCTCTATCCTTTTTGACGTAGTTGGATTGAATAAGATCAGTGTCTGCTGTTAATTTGAGCGTGTAAGATGGGGGGCTGCGGGAGAATAAGGTCTCATTTTTTACCTTTCTTCTCTTTTCATTCAGCCAGCCTATATGCCCCGAGGTTTCATTGCTTGCGGCTGCTTAGCGTAAATAAAACGTTTTGCCCAGAAACAAACACGATAGAGCCGTGAATGAGAGCTGGAAATACTATATCATAATTTTTTTCTCTGGCTTTTGTTCGATGGGATGTAATAGAGGCTCGCAGTTTTAGCCTTAAGGTTCCTCCCTGGCCACAAAGTGTAAGTGTATCTGTTTTATTAACGCGCGCTTTGGCAGGTCATTATGTATCGCCTTGTAAGGAGCCCGCGCGCAGTCAGCACGCGCAAGAGCGACACATCTTGTGACAATGAACGATATAGGTACGTGGAGGGTGGGGGTGGATCTTATTTTATTTCACTTCTATGTTTGGCGAAAAAAAAATGTGAAAGACCTGTGAAATTCTTAAAGTAATGACATTAGCCATTATGTGATGAAATTGAAGAAAATAAATGATTTATTTGAATTGAAAAAATTGAATAAACATTATTGTGACGAAATGGAAGAAAATAAATGTTTTATTTGAAATGAAAAAAAATGGAATAAACAAGGGCACGCATTTGATAATAACTTATGCAATTCATTGCAAGATTCCTTTATTAAAGGATCTTTAATATAACACAATGAAAATAACGAACATGTGAATACTTGAAATAAAGAAATGTGACAAGAATTAAACGTTTTATGAATTTTACTGCAAGGCTGTATATATAGTTGCATGCATGGATATGTTATACGATGTAACTGTTGAGCAGGAAAATGACTGTTCATGATTTTACTAGCACTCGCATTATAGCCTACTGGTGTGATATGTATTTCTCGATAATCTATTTATAATAAAATTTCTTTAATTCGAAGAATCAATGATAGAATAGAAAGTCATCTCCAACGAATCTATACATCAGCACTTAGCATCAAGCGCGCATTTGTACTTCACATCCTTTCGTGTAATTCAACGGCGAATTGAGCATTCAAAACTCGCTCAATAAATCCTATTGATTCGAGTGAGAAAAGGAATATTCGCCCATAATAGCCGCAGCACTCCCCCATTGCCATACTAACTAAGGCTCCATCCAATCATCATATTATCAATGTCCAATTTAAGTGCTACATATATATCAAAACAAAAAAAAGACTGCCATTCCACACAATAAGAAGGCGAAAAGCCAGGAAATATCACATTTTACATCACTTCCTGAGTAAATCTTTCTCCAATATTTCGCTTTCTTCAACCCCTTCTCATTTTTTTTTTAGTTTTCCTGCGTTGCCATGCCAAAGCGATTTGATAAATCCTCTTTATATTCGAACATTAATGGCCTTTTAAAGGGTGTTTAGGAAATCGAAGATAGAAATGAATAAGCAACATTAGTACAGTGAAAATATATGATGGTAACAAAAAAAGTATTTCCGAGTGGTGTTTTACCATGAAAAATAACAAAATGTGTGTATTTCATATATCAAGGTTTAGAATCCTTATAAAGTATATATTTCAAGATTTGTTTTTTGTATAGTAAATGGATTTAAATCAACAATCACAAACTCTAAATCTAAATGACAAACGTTATGATATTCATATCCGCTACATATAACTCATTTCATAATTTTTAAACTATTTTCAATGGTTTTTTAATCGATATATTCGAAACTTCACGATTTTTTTTTTCGAAATTAGGAGTCCGATAATACTCCTAGTTCGTCCTTCCTTATAATTAGAAGGGTGATAAAAATACTCCCTACAATCATGACAATAGAGATATTCTATTGGAAGATATTCATTCGTTCTTTTGCAGACAAATCTATTTAGCGTATATTGATTTGAACTGACTTAACAGAAAGAAAAACCTACAATCGATAGTAAGAAGAGTCAAACCAATCAAAAAAGGCGACCCGTGACACCAGGCTTTATAGGCTTAAACAAGGAATATCGAAGGCCAAATTAGCGAATAAACACAATAGCAATAAAAGGGGTATGTGTCCTTTATTTTGGAGGTACAGTATGTTGTGGTTTTATCCCTTATATACAGGATTCTTCTGCGAAGTCGGGGGAAGTCTCATGGGGAAATTGACCTATTTCGATGTCCGATTTTCAGAACCATAATAACCACTCCCCCGATGAAAGAGCCAAGGCTTTATTATGAATGTCCGAATAATAAAATGACCGATATAGGGTAGTTGAAAGAATGACCCGGGTAAATTAGGCTTCTAATTACCAGGGGACTGCCCAGCGTAAACTACAATAATTCTTTAAGAAGCACAAAATAAATTTGGCAGACAAAATACTTAAAGGTATAAATCTAAACTTGAGAAAAAAAAGGAAGCCCAACTTGTCTTTACACCGATGAAGGTTTGATTTATTCCTTGAAATAATTCCACGTGTAATACTAGAAAATTCATTTACCTCACCATGATTATTAATATTCCTCAGAAGTCAGATCATTTTACGTGATCTCACATGCCCTGACTTTTCACACTCAAATGACATCTAATACTCTTTCATTAGGTATGTATTTACCACATTTATATTATCTTTTAAAAACAATGGCGATGGTGTATATTACAAGAAGGTAACGAGCATGAAAGTGACATTGGAATATGTTTGTCTGGATCATACTTTGAATAGTATTTCAAATCATTTTTATCAGTGGCAATAACGTTTCAGGAAAATAGGAAACGTGTTCAGCTTCGCAAATTGACATTCTATCATGTTGACGATTAACCCCTTAAAGAGTTATAAAACTGCTTCAAACAAACAATTATGATATTTTAGATGATGGACTTTGGTATCATTTATATCCTCAGAGTTCCTTCAAATGCTTGACAGACAGTTCAATTTCATTTTTAAATTCTCAGCCGTCCGTCTTATGCGTCTATACAGAGTCATGTGTATGACTTTTTATAGTTACATTTGCAATGTAAGTCGTTCGAGAAGAGATCTACTGCACTTGACCTTCTTTTAATCTTCAATTTTTTAACCAATACAGACTTATATACAGTCATCCTCATCAATGCTGGTATTTCTATCATATTATTAGCAGAAGTGTAGTTTCTTTTAAAAACAGGCAACAGATTTTACCAATATAGAATTTGTGGGCATTATTTTGATTTGTTTTGTTTTGATTATTGATATATTGTATTCCATATTAATGAGTTGAAATATCATTTTTAATTAATTGTATATTTTCAATGTGTAAAAATATCCCGAGGATACTGAAATGAAAATTGTAGGGGAAACTTTCAAATATAGGTTCCAGGTATCAGATGAACTGCTTGCAACTTTACTTTATAACTTTCGTCTAAAGATATTGTATTTAATTGTCAAATATATTTTGATTTTCTTAATCTTATTTTTTTCATGTTCTATGATTTTATATTAAATACATTTAATTGACAAGGACAAATATTAACTCACTATTCCGAAAAACGAATTAATTTCATATCGAAATTATTTATCTGAAGTCAATTCAATTCCTAATCTATAACATGGTATAATTTAAGATACAAATCGTAGTTAAATAACATTACGTTTGATTTTAACTTTACAATTAGTTTTCATACACTGATATTTACAGAATAAAACAAACCAAATTTGATTAATATTTTTGCAAGAGCCTGGATTGGTATCGTGTTTTTTTTTATCTACTTTATTCTCGAAGTCTTATTGAATAAAATAATATTATATAAATGTTCGTAATTATTTTTCAGGTAGTAACAAAAAAAAGAAATTTGATGCAATTCTTTCGCTTTGTAGCATAACAAACGAACAGGAATTTAATATTTCATTCCAAGAACACTGAAAAAAGATGATAGAATAAGATTTGATTTAGGTGAACTTACGAATCCATGCTTGTCGGAGATGTTATTGGTGAGTTTGAGCTTATGGAATGAAACACATTTCTGCATCCATTGTTCCCCTGTGCTCGGAGAATCCGGGTGTATATACATCCGTTTGGGCATCTCGGGATCGGCCTTGCCAGCGACCATCCAGCGGGAATTGTGAAACTTGTACCGGCAGTCGTCGGCGGCGACGATGTCCATTAAAAGGATGTATTTGGCCTTCTTGTCCAGCCCAGATACACGGACTTTGAAAGAAGGGAACATCCGCCTGTCACAAAGAAAAGAAATAGATATAATGAAATGATAATCAAAAAGAGACAAAATTTCCCACATTTAATTGAGTTTTTATAACTTTTCCAGTTACAGACCAAGAAGAGCAATCCTTGTGTCATTTACTTTAGAATTATAACTTTACAAAACTTATTTCATCATAATAAATCCGGAAGGAATATAGCTGGTATGTAAGTAACAAGTAAAACATTTAAAAACCAAACATAAATAAGCGGATTTTTCTTGAGGTAAGGCAAACTACACAGCGTCAAGAGAAATAAAAGTACAGAAGTAAAAGGATTAACAAAACGGATAAGATTCAAAGAGTTTGGTAGTGTAGTGATATCATCACAAGAACTATAAATGAAGATACGTTCAATCATAAATAACAATATATAAGAACTTGATAAAATTATTTTTCAATATCGTGGATAGTTGCAATGTTTTTCGTGTATTAATATTTTGAAATTCTTTTTATCATACATGTACAGAAAGAATAGAGAATAAGACATTGTCAATACATGAGTAGGTCCTATCCTATTTTATTCACCCTTGTAGGGCCTATTTTTCCTATTGTTGGGGAGTTGATCCTAAAGAAACCATAGGTGCCATCAATTAGAAAATATTAAATCAATCCATACCAGTCATTTATCTCAGTGCTCTTACTTAGTCTATGTGATATTAAGCTTCTCTTTGTTCAGAAACTGCTCAATTATTACAATGATTCTACATATTTATTATTATTTTACCTTTGTATGCTTCTAAAATTAATTTCGATTTTCAAACATATACTAGTTAAGCCCTCATATCGGATCGATTTTCTCATAGAGAAGAGTAAATTAATACATTAGATTTTAGCAGTTTTCAATTTTCGTTCAGATTATCTTCCGGTTTTTTTTTTACTTCTGAATTAGCAGGTACATTCAAAGTGATTGAAGTTTGCCACCGTTGCTACTACGGGTATAACTACGATAGGTTTAAGTGGATTTTGGGGCGTAAAATCCCGTAATTGTAGTTATCAAAACTACAAATTGAAACATGGTGATTTCACAAATCACACATACAAAAACGATTTGAATGTGTAAGCAGAAATATATTTGGAATGCATAGGCTCCGATCCGTCAAATCCTCTCCAAATGATATCAAACTTGTGATGGAAATTTTTATCAGAGATCTTATTAGTATGTACCACTGATGATGAATTTCTTGGCCAAATACAAGCAATATTACTGTCTCCGATATCTTCATTATCCGCGTTGTTTTTTTCGACTGCTTTGCTCGACACAACATCGACAAACCTCCTATCTATCCATTTCCCGTCGCCCTAATAACCCAGATTTACTGCACAAAAAAGGCCCCGTATCAGTTGTTATTAGACATCCCCCGTTTTACCCCAATAGAATTTGAACACAAAAAGGAGGAAGAGTTACATACACAAACGAGGTGTGTTGTATTAAAGATATGCCCGACACCTGCAAGGAAGAAACGTACTTTCTCTTGTATAACGTCTTCACACATTGATTAGTATACCAGTCTTATTCTCACTGCCAAATGAGAAAAACTGCTCAAGAACTAGATCAAGTGTCTGCGCTTCGTTCCACTTCTTTATCATTTTCTTCGTCTAGGCGACAAATTATCACCAAATAACAAAATATCAACCTTGTTAGGTCTTCAAGGGAGAGGTGATTTCACAGAATTTTTTCTCTCCCTTTTTTCTTCCCTTCCAAGTGTGATTTATTAATTACGAGAATAAGAAAGGCGCATAATCGAAAAAAGATCGTACTAGGGTGAATATTTTCTAGGCCTTCCGAGGGAATTAATTAATATAAATCCCAGCTAGTGAAAACAACGTTCACTTTACCCAAACAAAATCTTCAAAAATGTTTTTGTTTTAAATAATCACAACATATTCATCAACGTCCATCTTCTAGGATGCCATTTAAATACCTATTATTTCGATTCATTCGAGAGTACTCTCTGAGAAAAACTTAAGAAGGTTAAAAAAAGATAAACCCACATGACTTGATATAGGAATGAGGTTCCTTATAAGTGCTCTCAGTCATAACGTATAGGCCTATATATCCACTCTCGTTGTATTCCTCACTCAATAACACAAGTCTTGAAGGTACCCTCTATAAACAGTATACAGCACAGTCAAAAAGAATAATAAAAACCAACGTATCGTTTGAGTGGTAATTACAACGATTCAAGTATGTTTATATGGAAACCATCGTTCATTCTGCGGTCAGCAGTATAGGACAATAGAAAAATCGACCCCAAAAACATGAAAAATGAAGAAATATTCAGATGCAAATTGATAATTTTCGCATGATAGGAACTTTCGAATTTTCCAATAGTCTGAATAAAAGTGTTGTTTTCAAGTCATTTTCTACATGAACATAATCCTGCCTACTCCATACATTAAACGATGCATTTATAGTGTAAATGACATGTAGAAGTGAAACGCAGCAACGCATATCTAGGACTGTTTGTTTGGACGCTAGAACAAATTGACTCCAAAATTTCACCTTCCTCTCGACCTCTGGAAAAATTAGTTTAGATCAGGCTCAAAATAAGATTGATTCACCCCCTGATAGAGATTGATATCCCGGTTTCTTAAGAGAGAAAAATGACCAGAGCAACTCGTAAAATATATCTTTCCCTTTTCAAATACACACTGTCAAGGGTACCATATTCAGAAGCCAACACGTTTTCGGTATATACTGGACATGCAAAATGTGATCACAAATGTTGAGAAGTAAAATGATAATGGTAATAGTGTAGATCCTATGGAAACGGAGGAAGTATATTCTTTATTTTCATGTATAGACATAATTGAGTGTTTCATTGATTTTCATTATTTATAAAGCTTCTAAAATATACACCAAAACATGCTACACCCTATGTGGGCGAGAGATTACTGACTATACAAAAGCTACCTTATTCGGTACAAATCGTTTCAAACGAAGTTTGAAGTTCTTCCAAACTTTACCGCTATGTTCGACAACAATGATGTTATCCTATTATTGAAAAATTACATTCATATTATTAGTGAAAATATATTAAAATATAGAAAGCATTCAAAATAATAATGATAGTAACAATCTTAGAATTATAGACCAAGCCTACACAACATGGCACCGACTCATAAATCATTTTTGGTAAGATACAAAAATGCTTAGAATAAAATGCTGAATATATTATAATCACCATAACACCTCCTATTTTCATTACTTTATTTTCCCATAATTATTCTGCAGAGGCCTAGCAACTGGGAGGCTTGGCTTTTCACCAAATTGAACTTAAGTTCAATGCCTTTTCAACTACTTATCATCCTTTGAAAAGTCTCGGTAAAAGCTTATAACAATAGATAAAGGGTATCATGGCTTCAATGCCCTGTGTGCATTTCTATTGTTAGTGTATCTTTATACAGTACATGCAGTAACAAACACTAATCGGACAGTCAAGCGTGAACGCTGTTAAATCCATATCTTACAGTAACAAAATATGAAATAGTGAAAAATAGTGGCAAAATATGCGAAAAGTTTGATCAAATGCATTATGGGATGTGTTGATCTCTCTCTTAGAGTCGAGGTTATTCCAAAATAATGACTGTATGGGCGCACGGAATCAAGTCTTGAGCCCTAACAGTGACAGGGGGTATTGGTTGGGCACCACGCCCGGACTTGCGGGTGCCGGGTGCCGCAGTGTTCCGTCGGACATCTCCATCGTTTCTTTTCAATAACAATCTTATAAGCTTATCATAAAACAGCCCTTTAACTTGTTTTAGTCGGTGAAAAATACCACAATATCCCACTAGCATCATACAGTTACACTTTCATCATAACTATATTCTATATGCACAGGTTATATTTTTATTCAAAGAGCAGGCTTATACTTTATGTTACAAATCATTTTAATAATTTATAATTTCTCTTCTTTCTCACAATCCTTTTAAAGTAAAAAGTACAAATAAATAAGCAATTATTGATGTTGTAGCTTACACTATTCTATAACAAATGGCTAAAATAACTAACATATCCAAGATAACAACAATTCCTTTTCGGAACACAGTACATTACTTATTTAATGACTACATTTGGAATTGACATTGTTTCCAGAAAGGTTCTGATGTTAAATAAAAAAATGATATCCAAAATTATGAATACCAAGCACCACTTATAAAGTTGTCTTGAAAATAATATTATTCATTAAATACTGCACTCAGTCATTTATCTGATATTGCTTCGTGAAAATGAAGTCTATGGAGCTGTCACTTACAATCCACTTGCTTTTATAATATCAACATTTTTTTTGGGGGGGGGCTAAGCAAAATATGAATGAGTTGAAGTTGAAACTTGTCGAGACCTTATTTATATCCTCATGTATTTATTGATATTTTAAGGATACTTTTCGACGCAAGTAACACAGACATTCTTCATGTAGCACAGCTCAACCTCCACTACTTCATAATTACAAGTGAAACTATAAATTGGCTCTCCAAATATTAGTGCGTAATTATTGAAAGACTTGTTTCTTTCACAAAGCGTTTCAGTCATTTAACGCATCTATAAATACATAAGTTTAAAAGGACGCAGAGTTATAGACAATACATCATTAACCATCCAGCAGTTAGATGGGAAAGTGTTTTCCACTTGGAAAGTGAATAACTATCTTCGAATATATATTGGCTCGAATAAAGAATAACTATTAATTTTAACTGAGCAATCTCTTTGATTGTATCAAATTGATATAAGATTATATAAAAGAAATAACTAAAATACTCCAGAAAGGGGAGCTGAATTATTACTCACCGGCCTGATTTTGTGATGACCATTTCCGTTCCTCTTTTGTGAAATTTCTCCCAAAGTTCTTTAGATTCAAGTGTAACTTGTGGATCATCCGAATCGTCGCTCTGTGTTTCCATGGGGTGTAAGGGGCCCAATGCTGAGCGATGAGCGTGTGCTGCCAACAAGTCATGCGGGGAGTACCCCGCTGGATGTTCGCCGAATTTCGGCAGGGGAAAGCCCGGCAGCCCGGCGCCGGGCAAACAGGCCTGTCCGCGGAACATCCCCGGGAAGAATTGGGGCGGTGTGAGGAGGGAGTTGACGGAGAAGTCGCTGAGACGAGGCGGCAGTATAGGTGCATAGGCCATCGTGTGGTGGTCGTTCGATGCCGGTTTCATAGAGAAAGGCGATGTCGGCGAGCTCGACGGACCACCAGAACTTGAGCTACAGGCTCCAAGTGTATCCAGTAAAATCGGTTAAAGTCTCCGAGCAGGTATGAAGGTAATTCAAAGAACACTCGGACTGAAATATCCTGAAATATGGAAAAATAAATATTCGGAGTAGTATCGAGGGTGTACGTAGTCGCCCCACTGGATGAAAAATATTGAAGTGTTTTGATGGATGGTATAGTAGTAAATGCTCCACAAGAATCTTGGGATCTTTCACAAAATAGCAGTGTCTCTATCCCTATAAACATGTGAGGGCTTAGCCACCCAGATACACGTCTAGCAGTGGCCAGCTGTATTATTGTGTAGACTTTGCTTACAATAATCACCCCCTAGTCTAAATGCTCTCTCATTCTCTCTCCCCTCTGTCCTTCTCTCTCCGTAGATTTCTCGCTAGCTTCGCACGAGTTACCGGCTTGTGTGTTGTAGCGTATAGCTTCGTGCAGCCGAGAACGATTTCACATGTTTCGCCAGCCGGTGACGCCTTTTGATTGGTCGTTGTGTACTGAGCACTCGTAAGCCAATCACTGCGCTCCTAAAGATGCTTGGCTACTACTCTTTTTTTTTTTTTACTTTACACTTACCCTTACTCACTTACAACCCCCCCTTATTTTTCTTCTTCTCTCTCTCTCTCTCCCTATCTTCTCTCACCTTCAGGATACTAGCATTCTCTGGCAGACCTTACAACCTTGGAGAACTTTTTGTACAACACAGAAGCAAAGTACTTTGAGAGGCTATTTCTCACCTATTTCGGTCCTTTCGGACGCTTCAGGTCCAGTGCTAGCGAGGAGGTGTCGAAATATACACATTTTTCTTTTCTTTCTGTGACGTAACAATAGGCATGCCAAGTCAGAGGGAATCGAACTAAATGGTCACCAAATTCAGATCACATCAATATTGTAAGACAGCATGAATTGTATTCCGATATGAAATTTGTCTTTGTCGTGTTTATACTTGCCATTGTCACTTACTTCAGCCATTTCAAAATGATATTTAATGATTTGTTGGACCTGTCTATCTAAAGAATATATGGTAAAGTTTTCTATTATCAACATCATTTCAAAGATAGTTGAACTATCAAAAAATGTTGATATTGTACTAAATAAGGGCTTTGTGTTTACGATTTTTATGAGAAAAAAGAATATCTTTGAAAATTAAATGAACCTTTTTATCAATGTCAATCTCAAAGTAAAAATATAAACTGATACTCAACATTATTAATTTTAAAGCCGGAATATTTCTTCAAAGTTAAAGCCGCTCAAAGGCCTGTCTATACACCCCCCCCCCTGCACTTCCCCCTTTGGTTAACTGGCCTTAGATCGACATTACTGAACATAATATTATCAACCTATATAAGTGTTGGGAACAACTGACTAAATTATTCTCCTGTTCTTTGTGATTTCATGGTAATTTCTTGATTTGACAATTTTGAATTAAAAAGCCGTCCCGTTTTATCACTCAATCTAAAGATCACAGCTTTTTTTATGTCTGTCCCTTTCTTTAGCAATAAGGTCCTTGTGGTAGGCGGGTATGTTAAAAGCGCGAGAAATAATGTGGCGAAACAGCTAAAGGTGATTAGTTATTTGGTGCATTCCTTTCTGACTACGCTGTGTAAGAACCGGTGGCGCCAGTTATGGTGACGACACACAATAAAGTCTGCTTACTATCTGTTTTCATTCATTGCTTTCGGATCATTGGCTAGTCTCGCCCTTCTACACCCTATTCAGTGTTATTAGCTCTTCAACGGGGGTATGTCAGGACATAATTACGCGTAGTTAGTCAACTTAGTAGCTTAAATGCGATATAAGGGTGTTTCATAATACTTTCCAATTTAAGAACACTTCAAGGATAGGTCGCAAGTAAGGGGGGCAGAGAGTGGTGGATTATGTTGTATGATCAGCGCTCTGCGAGACATCCAGACTTCTCGAATTGTGTTTCGGGACTGTGCGAGGTTTGATTCAATGCGGGCGCTCTTTCGATTTAGTGATCGGTGTGCCGCCTTTTTTCTCGGCTCGAAGATGGACAAACACGAAAGACAAACAGACGTGATGTGACTGAGAATTTCAAAACACTTCCAGAAAAACCATCCACATGGCTCATAATCATATTTTTTGAAAATATGATATGAAGGTGAAATTGGAGACGGCTGCGGCCAGTGGTCCGATCAATTTCAGGCAATAAATGGAATGTTTTCCGAGGCGGTTACAAGCAATTTGCCAGTGGGTTTTTGGTGGACGCCGGCATTATCGACGGTATTGATCTGTAGTTTCCGGGCTGTAAGAGACTGATGAGGGCTGATCCGATTGACTGCCCACACTGGCACCTACGCTCTTGTTTGTATGCTTAACATCAGACTAAAAGGCAATTCACACCCTCTTCTGACACTTCCTATTCAATAGCTAAGGCCACAGTGTGATACCAGTCTATTTGAAAGGAGAGAAAAAATGTCCTTAAACAATCCCAACCATTCCCACCTTAAATGGTGTGATACACACCAAGGCCTGTTTTTCTCGACATACTTGTGGAATTAGCCATCGATGTTTGGGATGTTGGCTTTTTTAAAAAGAGAGAGAGAAAAAAAAAACTACCACATCGGGAGTAATAACCTGGGTTGATTGGCATATTGAGGGGCAATCGACCACGCCTACTCCTACTCGTATTTCGCGGATAATTGTTGTTGACTTGCCGAAGTGTTAACATAATTAATAAGCGCGGTAGAAAACACGTGAGGTGTGAAGGCTTATTGTATTCTCCACGGCTACCTATTCATGTACCCTTTACGACTAAAGCTGGCTGGCGCCAGCCTGTGTGGTGGATGATTAATTTCTATACAAACACCAAGTAGAGGCATTGCTGCAAAGCATACCCCCTCTTCTAACTCTGATACTAATCCACATTGTTTCAAGCAACCTAGCAGACATGTCTTTTCATCGCCTCGTCACTTCATTCCACTAAGCTATTTTACACCAACAATTGGGGGCGATTTGTTCTCAAAAGAAGTGGTGCAGAGCTTTAGGTATTCTTTCTTTTTTTCACCCTTCTTTTATAGGTGTAATAGATTTTCGATCGGGGAAAGCTCCGTGTCGCCGGTATGTCGCGCGGAGCCGAGGGATAACTGTATAGAGAGTGTAAAACATATTGATAATTGGTGGTGATCGTAGCACGGCTTATGGCGCTCCGTGTTAAGAACCTTTCCCAATTTCAATAGAGCTTTTCAGCTACCAAACCACCTCTTTTCACACCCCTAAACTGCCCCAATCGTTATGGAATTGCACTTTGTAAAGGGGAAAGGAAAAGGCTGACTGAGAAAGAAAAGGTTCGCTGTCAAAATTGAATCTAGTGTTTTCACAGTGGGGGAAGGGTGTCGGCACATTATTTACATTAATCTCGGATACTAACACTCTCAATAGTGGACATCGGATCAAACTAAATGCCGAACATTGACATCAAAAATGGATAACAAAACCTATGTTAAGGAGTATTGATCAATCTAGACCACACAGCGCAAAATCGCCACTTCTATGGTAATTTTCGTCACCTCCGAGTCTCAGGTGGATAAAAAGATCAGCAAAGAGCAGTTTTAGCAGTGGGATTGAATAATTGCCCGTAATACTCTTTCAAAACTTTAAATTTTTAGCAAGTTATTCACAATGAAGACCTGCTCTGATGTCTTCAAGGAAACTAATTGATTTCCTCGATACAAAAATCCTTTTCAATTTTGGACGTTATTACATTCGGCGATGGCTTTCTTCTAAACATAGAGTAGTCATGTTATAATTTAGAAGGAAAATTGTTTATTGAGTTGCATACAATATCACCGAAGCTAATGGACTGATTTCAAATAAATAATTATCAATACTTTTCTTATTTGTATTGCTCTATTTATGTTTGTTTATTTTTCCAGGGGGTATCGTTTTATACTATTTGGGGTGGTGTTTTTACCTGTTCACATTTCCATGTCTTCTGATAACGTTATATTGTTTCATATCTACTCAGTTTCATCAACATTAAACATAGCGTCAACTTGGCACTAATCAACGCTTATATTGTAGTTAGCGCCACATATCGGTCTGGTGAGTTTTCATGGGGTAAAAGGTAAAAGAAGACGACCCCTTCCTCCTCCGTATTTCCTCCTCCTTCCCACCTCACACCTCTCTCGACATAATAGACTTCAAATTAACTCCTCCATGTTGACCATTGTCTAGCGAGGTTAATAGATGTGTAAACGTGATACATTGCGATACCGTCATGTACACCGTTATGTTGACAGGGGGTCAGACGATTACCCCCTTGTTAAAACTTTGCACCCCTTGGATTCCCTCATATCAGACCTCTGACTGGCGACTGTTCAGCAGGATATCACAGGAAGATGATACCTCCTTTTTCCTCTCTCGCTCGATAACCATCGAATTTCTATCAAAGAGTTGTTTTAAAGGACGGGTCAATCTAAAATATTAAATAATGTTTATTTAAATCATGAATAGTTCATTTAAATATGAGTTTGGAATACTATATATCATGTCATGAGCACGCATGAAATAATTTCAATTTGTTCATGGTTTGTGATGACTTATTTGTGTTTTCTCTGTAGGAGCAGGTGTGAAATGGTTTGTCTATTGATGTGCTGAAGGTACAGTGAAAACCACTGTCTATTTACTGAGAAAATGACATCTCATTGATTGTTTACCATACGATATACGTAGAGGAAAGCTGCTCGCATGTGATGTCACAAATAAAATAATTAAGCTTCTAATGACTGTTTTATCCTTTGGTGGATTTCAATCAAAGCTTCGGCAAAATCTTTTAATAGATTTATTTTTTAAATTAACATTTTGTCGGGATGAACTTCCACTTTCAGAATATGTGGTTCATAGTTGGAGTCCTTCGTATCCTTAAAAATTTGTGAGACCGTTCTTACTGTCACTTAGTTTGATAACTAGGGAGAGGGGGTGTTTATACACCTCAAAAGTAATGACAATCTTTCTTAAATATGATATATTTTTCACGGCGATGGAAGTAAAGGTTTCGATCAGGCGCCGACCTTTCCGTATTAGGCAAATTATGAAAAGCAAATCACCGTGTTTCGAAACTTGTCCAATGACGGGAGAAAACGATCCAATCACTGCCAGACCGTTTTGATACCTGCCGTCGTGTAAACACGGAGATCTTCTCAATTCTTCAGGAGTTTGCATCCCCTGGATGCCCTTTAGACCAGTGGCTAGAGTCTGAAGGGGGTATCGGAGGACACCCCTGGATGCCCTGTAGACCAGTGGCTAGAGTCTGAAGGGGGTATCGGAGGACACCCCTGGATACCCTGTAGACCAGTGGCTAGAGTCTGAAGGGGGTATCGGAGGACACCCCTGGATGCCCTGTAGACCAGTGACTAGGGTCTGAAGGGGGTAATCGGAGGATACACTTTGACACCCTCACCATGTTTGGTAGACACACATTAACGTGAATGCCATCTCATTTTCACGCGTCTCTTGACAACAACGTGTGAAGTGACAAATACGAGAGGTTTTTGGCGCCTCGAACAATAGCACTATCAATACCGTCTGCCACCCGAGCTCTCCAAAACTAACATTTACATTCTCTCTTCGGTATATACTTCTTGTTTTCCCTTTTCACCCGCTTTTTGTTTTTCATGAACAATTATAAGCCACATATTGACTCAATTTGAAAAAAAACTGTACTGAAGTGAACGTTAATAGGCATGGTATGAAGGTATAGGGGAAGGTGGGGTAAGTTGTGACACTTTTTGCATTTTGCATGTTAGAATTGATATGAATAATAATAATAATGTAGAAATAAGTACCTTGCTTTAAATTTGATTCTTGGAAAATATTTTTCACCTACGTATATATAACTTTCTACCCCCACACAAATATTCATTGTGACCTTTGAAAAAAAAACGATGTCAAATGGCTCAACTTGCCCCATATGTGGGGTAAGTTGTGCCTCCTTCTGGGGGTAATTTGAGCCACAAAAACTATGTACAAAATGTATGCGGGAAGAACCAGTATGCCAATTTTTATTTAAAGTCTTTACACTTGCTAATTCTCTTTAAATATTAACATCCTCTAAAAGAAAAAGAACTGGCACATGGTTTTGCTCCTTTCTGCCTGCATATCAATGGCTTTTTAAAGGTTGTTCGTTTTTTTTATTATACATTACCATATGAATTACCATGACTCAACTTGCCCCATGTTGGCTGGCTCAACTTACCCCGGTCCCAACTTCATGCAATATTTTTACATCCACCCATTTCTTATGCATCCGTCATGTAAAAGACTATGACAAGAATGAGGATCCATACCTGGACTATATAACAATATTGTTCTTATTTCTTTATTACATTTAAAGACGTGTGTGGGTAAAAAGCACTTATCTTATCCACACCCTTTTTTAATTTTTTGGCTGAAATTTGTATTTTCCCCTCAAAATAAGTACTTTTTGTTTCAAAGATGAAAACAAGGTGGTGGGGTTAGGGGTTATGTAATGGGTCATCAATACATAACACCACCATAATGTCTGACTCATTCATTATTGGCCAGGGGCTGGTGGCTCAACTTGCCCCTATGCTCAACTTACCCCGCCTTCCCCTACCCTTAATTTTCAAACTCTGGTAGAAGAGATTCTGCACAAACAATGAGCATAGTGATTTTGTTATTGTTGTCATTATTATAATTATTATAATAATTATTATTATTTTTATTATTATCATTGCCATTATTATTATCATTGTTATTATTATTATTATTATTATCATTATTATTATTATTATCATCATCATCATTATTATTATTATTATTTACATTTTTGGCGTTTTACTGTCGATAGAGCTGGTCAGCGAAAGTGAAATATGAAGAAAAAAGCCAAAAATGTTACCGTGTCAAATATTTATTCATCGATAGCAGTTCGAATTCATAAAATTTATTATTAAGATTTAAAAAAAATCGGCGTCGTTTACTCCATCTTGAGTTCTTGTAAGCTATTTAAGAATAGACTCGCCAATTTGGGAGATTATAAAATCTAAAGCTTGTTTGTGGATTCGAACTTTGTATGCAAATCTGGATATATACGGTTTCGATGTCATAAATTATAATAGACTTTCAAGAAAACATCAACTGTTATATTTTCCCTTCTCTTTCCGACGAGGAGAAAGAAACGGATATCCAAGCCTGCCAGAAAAGAAAAGGTATTTGCTAACAAAAGGAGAGAAACCACGACTTGGAAAAGAACATTTAAATGAACGAACACACACAACCTGAAAAATAATCATTTATCAAAACTGGTAAACCTTTAACGACAAGGCTTCAAAGAACAAGTAAATGTTTAAGGGTTAGAAGTCCATCATTAATTCAACACTGGATCAGTGTGCACATTTATTAGGATATGTCATCGAAGAATGGCGGATAAAATAGGTTCAAAATGGTGTATTCAGACATTTATTTCAAGAACAGCATACGACGTTCTGTTTAAACGATACTTCACAACATTTTAATCGTCATTAGACCATGAATAGACCCGTATAATCGCTTTGAAGCAGATAATAACATACATTCATGACTAGAATCTAGCTTTTAATGCTAAAATTGGGAGGCATGGGAGGGGAAGAGTCAAATGTGTTTATATCTTCTTCATTGTTCTTCTGTCCGTATAGGCCTCTACTTTACCACCATGATCAATAATGTCAGCATCAACATGATGAGAAGGGAAGGAGACGGGAAAACAGAAGGAACAGAAGGGGCAGAAGAAGAAGAACAATAACAAGAACAAGGAGGAGGAGGAGAAGAAAAAGAATAAGAACAAGAAGAAGAAGAAGAACAACAACAACAACAAAAAGAAGAACATGTTATAGAAGAAGGAGAATGAAGGAGAAGGAGGACAAAAAGAAGGAGGAGGAGGGGCAGAGGAGGAGAAGAGGAAGAATGAGAAGACAAAAATAGTGATGTTGAAAGAAAATGGTTTAAAGGTAGAATATGAAAGAAGAGTGAGACATTTTGGGGGAGAGAAAATTTGAATACGGTATTTACCTGTTGAAAGTAGATAAAGACGGAGCGAGGGAGGGGAATTGTGAGAGGAGGAGAAGATAAGAGTGAAAAGGGGGTGATAGAAAGGATAAGATCGAGTGAGAGAAATATAGGATGATGATTACATGTATATCATGTATATACAGCTATAGAGATATAAATTGATAGCAAACTGAGGGTGGCGACTTTTTGCGCAGCTATGATGCACTTACGATAGGTCAAAACGTGTACAAATTGCAACATTAAAATAATATTCAAAAAGGTGCAAATCTTTTGTTCAAAACAACACATGCAATTACTCCAAAAGTTCGATATTCCGAAGCTTCTTAAATTCAAAGTTTTGTTCTTCCGAAAACAAAATTAGGTTCGATAGTCGAAAAGAAACTGGGTTTTTTAAGGTTCATTAGTTGCTTTTTATTTTTTTTTATTTTTTTATACTAACGATGCTAATGGATCGTATTAATTTTGACGTTCTATCCGAGGGACGGTGTATTTTCACTGTAAATGTAAGATAGCCTGCGTCTATGAAACAAAGGAGTGGCTCATTAACACACAATGCATGTTTTAGCGCTAAAAGGACTGGGCTATTTAAGATGCATGATGCCCCCCCCCCCCCTCCTGCTGTTCTCGGCCGCCGTTCGCGCGATCGCTCCGAAATTTGGCACGAATTTTCTTTACTACATAAAATATAAGCCAGTATAAAAAATCTGAAAATAATTATTTTTTTACTTATTATGAATAAAATATGCAAATTAATTCGTGAACAAATTATTTGCATATTTACACCTAATTTCATTTCAAATTTTCCTACAAAGATGACCTTCAAACTGAAGGTTTCCACAAAAAAAATGCGAAAGCCAATTTTTTTCCTTATCCATTTCTTTGTTTTTAGAATTTCTTATGTATTTCTTGGTTGTTTTTCAATGGAAATTATGACATACCATTTAGCAACTAAATTGAATCCTTATTTAATCAAGCAGAACAATAAGAATAAAAAAACAATCACCCTTTTATGAATTTCATCTCCCTTAGACCTTATACACAGAGTATTAAAAAATGAGCCATTTTCGGCATGACACTGACTCGTAAAAAGTCACGTGGCGTCGCGATGCTATACCTGTATGTCGCAAATTTGGTCTAAAAAATTGTGCAAGACTTCAAAAAAAAAATGCCATAAAATTTTACGGCGCTATCTTTTTGCGTTTTGGAATTATCATGCGAAGCGTTGAGGGAGGGGCCATCATAGTTGATAGATATTTATAGATTCGTTTATATATGACTTCAACTATTATGTTCTGTCATAATGTATGTACATTTTCTCGTGTTCATTTGACTGTGTATAACAAGATATACTGTGATTGTTTTTTTTAATATGCAGGACCCCAAGGGAGAGCAACCTGTATGTTGATTGGGTATCCTGTTGAAATATTGTTGATAAATAAATAGCCCAATTCCTTGTAAGGTAAGTGATCCGCTCGTTGACTTTATATGTCATATTTTTTTTAAATTATCGTCTAAAACATTTAAAACATAATGCAAGAATATTATACAAAATGAGAACAAAAATATGAACGCGAACAAATTCAAGAATTGGTCTAATGTTAATAGTAAAGAAGAGATAAATTATACTCAGTGTAGTCCGCTCACGATTGCATTGATATCACTGGGCTGTAACGCGTATTGCTACGTAGTAACGGTTGTCTCTAAAATGGCGTTGGCAACTACTCCTAACACATTTTGAGGAAACTTGAGAAATTACTTTTTTTTCATTTTTCAGAAAACATCACTTTAAATCGACTCTGCGTACAGTTCCTTGATCTCTTTTTTTATTAACTGCAAAGCAAGTCAACGTCACCCTTCAGCGCACAGCCTAAGAAAGCCAGTGGATGTCTCCCCTTTTGTCTGTGTTCCATTTTACCTGATCGTATTAACTTGTCCACCTCAACCCCTCTAAATCCCGTTGTTACACAAACAAAGGGAAGAACATAATAAAACGAGACAAAGTGCTAAATGGTTTGATCCTCAATTCAAGCACTCGTTATAACAATTGCAATGCTATACGTAATGAACTCGTACACCTTCCACACGCTGTGACATTACGACGCAGGCGGCGCCATTGTTTTGCCTAAACAAATAAAACAGTAGCCTGGCGCCAACTCGCCTTTGCTCAGTGTATATGCGATCCTATACACTCCACACCTTGTTTTGTGCGCGTGAAAAGACGGTTTGCACTCCTTGCCTATTCTTCCTGAAGACAAGAAAGGGTTTGACGTGTTGGTTTTTTGCACTTTGCGAAAGCCCACTCCTCTATCAAATCCTATTACAACTTCGATGCATTATTCATGAAAGAGTATAATAGGTGGCGACTCGTTATTTAGTGATTGGTGAGAAGTAGTTAAGTGTTGGTAATTGTGACGTTTGTTGGTTTTTATACACTCCCCCACCTCAATAGTTCCTGCACCCAAGAGATCAGCAGACAATTGAGGGCAACCAAGAGAGACAGGTAAGGTACGAGGCTCCCTTTATTGGGAGATTTTTTTCTGGACCCAAAATGGCGTCTGAATCCTGACGATATTTAGCAAGTGCCATTGATCTTGAATGGATAAATTGCGTAACACGAAGATACATCTTAACAGCTACACAGTTGGTCACAGTCATTCATAAAAAGGGTTCAGTGGGGATGTATGTTTCCGGTCAGATTAATTGGAAGTTTATACCACTATTTTTAAAAACGAAATGCGAGAAACGTGATAATATGGCATGACATATTGTGATCAATTATCATAAGATAAAAAACCCTCCAGAATACAATTCAAATTTTATTTCTCTTCCAAATATCTTTATGAATACATTTTCATAATAAAAGAAAACATGAATAAATCCAGAGGATTTGTAAGTTTGACATTTTCTTAACGCGGGTCTGTCAAGAACGATTGGTATTTTACGGAATTGGTGGAATATATATGGAATATATATACATATATATATATATATATATATATATTTCCTCCTCCTCAACATTTTGTTCGAAACTGAAATGCGTGTTTCATCAATGAGAACTGCCACCAACTCGGTTGAAACAACTATAAACACAAATCACAATCTCCATCTTGTGGTCTTACCGAATCCCCTAGCACACAAGATATGCCACCGATATGAAAATACAGATAAATGATTATTCCGGAGATGGGGTAATACAGTGTTAGCAGTGACGTTCACAAGTGAGCAAGACAAATTGGAGGATCATGTCAGAATATGTTGGATAGAATGAATCCCCATCGAGACTCAATCAAAGATAACTGCTTTCTAACACCACCTGGTCATAAAAGAGATCACAGTTACCCCCCATTTGAAGCCGAAACCGATTCTGCAAATCTTATTAGCAGTCGTTTTCCACAGATATCTCCCCTCTGTTTCCCCTGTTTAGCGTTTGAAACGAGTGTTTTGAAGAGATTATGTCCTCTGCATTGACGACAGGAGATGACGCGCTCCTGAAAGCGTCTCCGAAGGATCTAGGTTTAAGCCATTTTCCCGAATGCAAAGATTGGATTTTTATGGACGTGCTTGGTATTTGATGTGCTGATTTTGGTGGGCATATTCTCATGATTTCTCATAGAATGATGTCTGAATTAAAATTCATGTTCCAACATTTCCATTTTCTTTATTGTCATGAAACATAAGGATGCTATCTGGTACCATCCTTCATACTACGATCATAATGTTTTCATATCGTGCACGGAAAGACCGAGCAACATCCGACTTGAGCGATCAGGAACAGGGAGCTTATAGAAACTCATTTGAAAGTTTGCAGTTTAGGCGATGTTAAGATTAGCTATGGTAGGATGAAGAATTTTTGAAAGCGTGGAGTCAGTGGAGTACCGTGGGTCACGGCGTGAGGGGGGGGGGGCACCGGCAGATTTGGGCTCACTAAGCTCAATTACCAGATACTGACATAATAGAGACATTTTTTTAATAAGGAATGTGCCATTAAACGAATATGTATCTTACTAATCAAATAATGCGAGAGCGGAAAGTGAACTGATCTGTTTTATATTCAGACGTAAAAAGGGAAATTTTTTAAAAAGATTTTTTTTTGTAATCATGATACATACCTATCTAACTTAACAAACAATGCAAGTGCAAAGCACGTGCTGATTTTTTTTTATATATTGACCCCAAACGGACATTTTGATAACCATTTTTTAGTAATTCATGAAAAGCATAAATATTTCACCATTGTCATCTAATGCGAGCGCCAAGCGCTTCCTGATTTTGTTAGAATTACACTTCAATTAGTCATTGTAATCATGAACACAATATGTATCCCACTAATCAAATATTGCGAGCGCAAAGCGCGAGGTGGAAATGTTTTAAATTTTCTAAATTTTGGAGATGGGCATTCTATAAGGCTTGTTTGCAGGAATTCATTGAGACCATAATTATACGTATTTCACTAATGATGCGAGCGCGAATTGCGAGCTGAAAATTGTTGATATTCAGACCACGAATAGCGACATTTTTTAGGACTGTTTTTAGACATTCGAGAAGAGCAGACATAATCTCACCAGTCTACTAATGCAAACGTAAGCACGGACTGGAAATGCTTTTAAATCAGACTCTAAGAGGGGGTCTTCACTTTAAGAAGTCATGAAAAAGAAGCATATTATGTCACTATATGAATCATAAAACAATAATAAGTCGAAGTGCGAGGAAATATATTTGGTGTATATTGACTTGAAACTGCATATCGCAGTGCAACAGGATTATACATCTCATTAAAGAGACAATGCGAGTACCAGGAGTGATGAACACAAGCAAAAATTGCAAGCAAATTATTTTGCATGAAAAAGTATTTTTATGTAATATGATATATATATTGTAATATAAAATAATAATAATACAATAATTTCTTTTTCCCACTACGTTTCTATTCTTTTTTTTTATTTTCCCCCTTTTTGGCAAGCCGATGGAGGGCACGTGCCCCCCCCCCCGTAGTTACGCCACTGCGTGGAGTGATTTAAAGGGGGAAGCATGCAAAATACATCTCGTTATCTTGCAATACTATGCCAAGAAATAATTCTTTAAAAAAAACACACACACCATGAACAAAAAGGAGGCAAATGGCCTGACAATTAGTTTTATGCACCTATGTCATACGCCTAAAGGCCTGAAAGTTGTCAATATTTGGCATTAAACTTATGGCTAGATATATATCTTGCGTTGTGTCATCGTTGCTCTTCCCGATGTTATCATAAAATGGGTTATTAATGTAGATGTATACTGTGAACACACCTACCCACCCCTCTCACCTCTCACCCACGCTCCCTCTCCCTCTCTCATTCTTTCTCATTCTCTTTTCTCCCTTTGTAATATCTATCTATATTTCATCAGCTAATCATACATCCTCCTTACCCTGTCACCTTGCGTTTTCTTCCATACTTTACCCATTTCTTTGCTATGCTATTTTCTTCACTTTTCCCCCTTTTTACCGCTTATACCTCTTTCCTAATATCGTCTCAAAATAAACACCTCCGTGTCGTTGTCCTCTCTCATGACTATGCTGTCCCATCCACACCCCACTTCATCATTCCCCAATGCAAATTGACCGTCCCTATCCCTCCCGACTTCATCCCCACCCTGTCCCACTCCACACTGCCCATAACCCATCTTACCACATTTCACACGATCACCCACCCCTCCCCCATCTTGTCCCCACCCCAAACCAGCATCTTCTATCCTCGCATCTTCCTTTATTTGTCTTAAGCCTGACAAGACATCGCCTTCCAGTCGGCCGAGCTGGCGACGCCGGGTTTGACGGCCTGGAAGCCGCTGACACACCAGAGGAAATTGCCTTTATCGGTTTTGGTGTGGGAAAACAGACGCAGGGACGGACCATCTCGACAAGAGTGACTGGATATTAATTGTTTTTGCGTTGATTGGTATTATTATGAAATTAAAGAAAGCATGACCTAACCCGGTCAGTACGTGCCTACGCACCCGGTTCATTTTCATCCCTCTAATATGAATGCCTGTGCTTGCTTGCTTCATTGGCTCGACTGATGTGAATGGGAGCTGATCAGATAAATGTGTGTTTAGCGCAGTGCGTGATAAAACAATGTGCAGCTTTATTAATATAACCCCAATGGGAGTTGAGGTGACAGGCAAATATCCAATGTATCATAAGGCATTTTCCCTAATTTTGTTGCTTTTATATTCGTTCGTCCATTCATAGTTTACTCTTCTCTTCATAAGTCAATCACTGTTCTTAGCTTTACCAATAGACAATAGTGAGCTGTACATCAGATCATAATCGATGATTCCCTAATATATTCTCGATACACATCAGTAAAATGCATACATCGAATGAGCTAAAGCTGTGAAAATGAATTGAATCGGAACAGAATCAAACAATATAACCATCAAAATATTTCCACATTTACAGGGGCGTAGACAGCGGGGGATGGGAGTGTATCCCCCCAAAAAAAAATCAGGTGGGGATGCTGTGAACAATGAAACCCTCTCTTCACAAATGTAAAGGTAGATATTAAAAAATGTAATGATATTCTATATTATATAACGTTAGCATACAGCAATTTAAATCATTACTATACTGTCAATCTTATTTACATTTTCTAATGAGACATATTCCTTGCTCGCTTTGCTCGCTTCCGAAATTCTTGATAAACAATAATTAGGAGGGTGTCTGTCCCGATGTGTGTACACACACTCACGTACATGTCATTAATATGCATTACATAATATACAAATACACACATTGGCGTTGGCTTTAGGGGCCTTATGGAACTTCCACCCCCCATTAATTTCCATGACTCTAGACAAACAAAAGTTATGACATTTTGTGATTCCCGTTGGTGTGTTTCTAGCATTACAGTTCATTTCAATTATTTCAACACATATGAATAAGAGATTTTCTCTTGAAATCTGTGCTGACTGTGACTTCTGCATGGGCTTTTGATAATCTACACGAACAGTTTGATATAATCTGTGAGTATCTGAATTTCAGTTATACAATAGCCATTTAAAGTCATCTACACTTTTCAAATACTAATACATTTATGCTTCAAGAAATCTTGGTTGAAGATCTTTTACATGAACATCACCTAGCCAGATCTCAATTGTTCAGGAAATTGGCTCAGTTGAGATGGGAGTTGTCGACTTCCTATCTCTCTAGTCGCTAAGTAAAACGCCTTTGGAGATTATTAGCACAATATCCGATACCATTCCTTCCTTTTATTTCACTTGAAGACATGTTTGAAGAAACAAGGATTGATCCTCTTTCACCCTGATCGCCGAAGACGAATGTTGATTCACATTTCTATAATTTCTATGAATTGTTTAGTGAATTCAGTGATCATAAACCCAGATCAGATTTATTTGAATAATCTTAACATGCTTTATATTAGGAACAGCTTATGAACTAGTCGTTACCCCGGAAGCAATATGGCGTACAGGTCACGACCAATGAGCAAGACATCGTGTCAAAGGGCACCATATCCTCTATAATACCGATGGCCGATTTATGTGTTCGGCCCTCTACGGCGATGCCACTACCGAAGTGTCCACGCATGCTCAATGCACCCTAAAAGTGGAAATGTTCTGTTGACGTGTATACCTGCGAAAGGTAGGACAGGCGGGGACACAACTTTGATGGTGAGGACTGGTCTATTCGGTCCATTCAGGACCTACACACTGGAAATCTAATGTTAAACACGGCCCAATAGCATAGCCTATGCTTGGAGTCACATAATAACACTTTCATATCTCAGTAAGATCGACCTTAAGGGCAAACTACTCTATTGGAAAGATGAAAACAATAATTATTATTGATCCAGTTCTATTCAAAGAACATGATAAGGGAAAATGTTAAAGAACATTGCAAAGAATTACGTCACAGATATCCTGACATTTAATCTCTAACCCAACGAGCTGATATAAAGGGGTAGTCACAGAGGCCGCGGAAACTGTGTACAATAAACGTAAAAATGCAATCTGATGGTGATTTTTTTTTTTTTTTTTTTTGGGGGGGTCAGCATCCCCCCCACACACACCCGGCTCAACCGTCTCCCTACTTTTAACCCCCCCCCTCAAACATTTAGGTGAAGTCCCATTCATACAAATTTGTGTGCAGCGTATAAAATAAATCCTTTTTATTTTGATGACGTTTAAATGTCCAAGTAATATAAATTATTCTTTTTCGAGAATACTAATCAATCAGTGTCTGACTGCTTTATCCAATAAATCATTGTCATGACCGGAATTAAATTATCTTTAACAACTTCAAATTGGCTGGGGCTTGAGATTTTTCGTGTGAGTAGAACAGAAATACCTATAATCTTGGCATGTGGATGCATAAAAGACAGCTGGAAAGGATAGTGTGTAGGGGAAGGCGGGGTAAGTTGTGACACTTTTTTGCATTATGCATGTTAGAATTGATATGACTAGTTGTAGAAATAAGTACCTTGCCTTTAATTTTGATTCTTGGCAAATATTTTTCACCTAAGTATAACTTTCTACCCACACACTGAAAGCCATTGTAACCTTTGAAAACAAAACGATGTCATCTGTGGGGTAAGCTGTGCCACCGTCTGGGGTAAGTTGAGCCACAAAAACTATGTACAAAATGTATGTGGGAAGAACCAGGATGCCAATTTTCCATTTAAAGTCTTTTCACTTGCTGATTCTCTATAAATACTAACATCTTCTAAATGTTAAAGAAATGTGCTCCTTTCTGCCTGCATATCAATGGCTTTTTACGCTTTATTATTATTATTATTATTATTATACATTACCATAAGAGTTACCATGGCTCAACTTGCCCCATGTTGAGTGTGGATATTCACGGTGTGTTAACAGAGTATACTCAAAGCTGCCCTCCCGGATCCTTAAAGGGATGGTCCGGGCTGAAAGTATTTATATCTTAACACATAAAGTAGAATTCACTGAGCAAAATGTCGAAAATTTCATCAAAATCGGATAACAAAAAATAAAGTTATTAAAGTTTAACAATATTTTGTGAAAACAGTCGTCATGAATATTCATTAGGTGGGCTGATGATGTCACATCTCTTTCCGCTTTCTTATGTTCTTAAATAAATTGATGATAAAATACAAAAGAACAAGTGGAGATGTGACATCATCAGCCCACCTAATGAATATTCATGACGACTGTTTTCACAAAATATCGCTAAACTTCAAAATTCAATAACTTTTTTATTTGTTATCTGATTCTGATGAAATTTTCGGCATTTTGCTCAGTTAATTTATTAAGTTATTCATACTTTCAGCCCGGACCATCCCTTTAACCACGCTGTGATAGTCATACAGTGTTGACATTGCCTGGGATATTCGGAATGGGACGAATGATCAATTGGCCACATTATGGTTATATTTGGATGGGTTAAACTAACAATGAGTGCAGATCTTAGCAGGAAACACAACGCCTTCATTCGATTTCATTTCTTTAGCAAACATAAAAAGGAAAACAATTACCTCCTTTCCAACACGCACCACAGTTTAATACGACCTGGATTTGTTGGTTTTATCATTGTGATATTTAGGTTAGTTCAATGTGTAGATTATCCAAATGGTGATTTTCGCATAAACTTCCCGGATTGTAAACTTGCAATGTCCGACTGTGTCTGGTGTATGGGCTGACGGAGAAATATTCGCGGGTCGGCTGTCATTTTTGACAGTAGCTAACATGCATGTGACCCAGAAATCCAATATAAATGTCATGTAACCCATTTATGGAATAAGCAGACTATGTTTAGCGGCATATATGTACAGTGAGCAAAGAGAGTTCTTAGTGCTGGATAAGGGATCCAACTTGGGCAACATTCAAAGAAGGAGATATCGTTTTGAGGGTAGAGGGGTAAATGAACACTGTCTGAATCACATCTGACGGCCACCACTTTGTGCTTTTCACCAACCATTCATGTCCAAATTTTTACCAATACAGTAATATCAATTACGTCAGTGAGAGAGAAAGAAAGAGGGCATAATTGTTAAGGGGGAGGAAACGGACGAAAGAAGCACTTATTTGAGGAGTTGAAGCGGTGAGTGAAGAACGACAGTGTGAGTTCGGGCAAGGCAGGAGCCAGAAATGACGCTCTAATTCAAAATATGACAATTCTGTTTCGCTTGAAAAATGAGCGTGAGTGAAGCAATTCGTTACAGGGAGGAAATGGCTCGACGGGCAGTGGGGGTGTGCGTTCTGAATGTGCGAGGCCCGTGTGGGTGTGTTTGTACGAGGGTGACTCCATCTATGGGACCTCCCGCATGGATATACGGTATATGTATACTTTGTTATTACGTTAATATTTTCTGTTTGCGTACACTAAAGGTGTGAGGGGTCTTATATTTTACTCGATGGCTGGAATGCATGCGCGTCAGCTGGGAGAGAATATTGAAGGAATGGACAGAGTGTAACAGGAAAATGTATATTTACAAAATTGAAGCCTATAAGTATAACAGAGAAACACAGACAGAATATTAAAACAAAACATGCGGTTTACTCCAAAAGTAGTTTAGACAATAGCAGAAAGAATGTATGAATTTTATTTTCTTGGCAAAAGAAATTGACAAAAGTACTACAATTAAGGATAATATTACAAAATGGAAAATTCTAGATTATAGATGATAGGCAATACTGCTAACATTTAAAAGAGCGACATCCGCCCCCCAAAAATGCAAAATAAAATAAAGTAAAATATAATAAAATGAATAACTAAATCAATAAATAATAATAATGATCAATATATAAACAAACAGATAAATACACACTCAATGAAGAAATAAATGACTAGATAGAGAATAAATTTAGTTTAAAAAGCCTTTTTAATAAAACACACACACACTCGCCCACACTCACACAGGCAAATGCAGAGACAGACGTCCTCATCACACACATAGATTACAAGAAAACATACTTCTTCGAGAACAGACCAGCAGGCATGGACATACAAATAGAGAAACGGAGAGAGGGGAAGAGAGGTGGACAAAGTAAAGTTGAAGAAACGGATGTCACGTTAGAGAAATCGAAATGGAGATAAAGCGAATGTCATGGGCCATCCTGGGTGTCATCACTTATTTCTTATCCTACCCAACACACTCCGTCAAACTTCCCGCCTCTTCAATTCTGGCAATGAAAAGCGAGCCCACATTGGGGTGATAAATCTTCAACGCGGTTCATCTGTCTGGGGTAATCCCCAAACAAGTTTGTCGGGGGGAAAGCGAGCACTTAACTTTGCTTGCCCCGGACTCAGACATGACACCCTTGGCTCCAAACTTCAAACCTATTTTAAGAACATGACACTCAGTTTTGATTATTCATCCTCATCTTTACAGTTTTCATTACGATCATTGGAAGAAAATGTTCGAAATCAACTCTAAGGAGTGACAACCATGATAACGAAGGCATGCAGTTTGGTCTCGTACCAACAATATCGTCATTCTATGATGAAAATAACTTAACCACTAAATGGATATATGGGACTACATATTTTACTCGGGTGAAAGTTTCCCAAGTCTATAGACTCTCAGTAAAGGAGACAGTTCTTTATTTTCTCGACAGGTATAAAAAGAATAAAATAATTCTAAAGCAGATTCATCATGTCTTTAACGTTTATTTTTTATCAACTGTTCTATTTTTTTATAAGGTGTTGCTAATGTAAATGAGAGAGCAATGGACACAGACAGACGGATGCATCCATTCGATCAGTTCACCTCGACTTGTTTATCATGCTTATGTTCGTATACTGATAAATGCTGTCGATAGTCCATACGTTTTGTTGTATGGTTCCGAATATCTATCATCTTTAAGCATTTAGAGGTAAGTAAACAAGAAGGATTGACTATAATATCAGCTACAGATAATTCATTGTTTTAGCAGAATGAAATATGGACATGAGTAGAATTGTCTTCTCGGCTGAAGTAAATTTCGAGAGAACAACACGTTCCTGTTTTCTGGATGAAGATCATAATAACGAAATTGAATTGCCATGCACCATTCGCGTTTTCTTTTCTTATTTCCTCCCAATTTTAGTTTGATTTTTTTAACACTCAAGAAAACAAATGTCGGTGCTATATTGGACATGCAATACTGGTTGTGACACCAGGAAGTTGTTCAACATTTCAACAACAAAAGAAAGTTAGACGGAGGTGTGACCAATAGTTGGTCGAACACCAGCAACTGGTCCGAGTTTATTGATCAAAATATGTTCATTATAACATTGCCCAACTGACCAAATCACGAGCTCATACAAGGAAATTACTCAACCTTCTTTTGTATGTTTCCATTTTTTGTATTTAATTGGAGGAGGGGCAAAATCAATACATAATTAATATGTGCTACGCGAATAGCCAGAGGATATTATATCATATCATTATAGAAGATTCTAGAATTTCTAAAGGACTTCTACGATACATCAACAACCTGATGATCGTGGTAATTACCAGTAAAAAAAAAGAAAAGAAAAAAAGAAGTAATTATTGTGCAGCTTTGGTGTCCTTAAATATTGTGGAAATTTCCATGCTACATTCTTACATATTTATACTCTGTATAATCATGGTGTATATTTGACAGGCCTGTTGTGTATTTTGGGAACAAATTTCAATGTTTTTTTTTTACATTTTCATCTACACGCAAACATGTCCTCCGATCGCATCTTAAACACACGGGCGCCATTGGCAATGTCTGGTGGCTATGAGGCATGTCATCGCTATCCAGAGTCTTATGAAGCAACCTCATTTATTTCCATTTGAGCCTCTGACTTGGTGCAACAAGTTAAGATCCCATCACTCACACACAAGACGATGTTAATATTGCTCTTCTGACACATTCCAGTGCTGTCGAGCATCAGCCAACCACCCCATCATTATGCAGCCACACCGACAAAACCGACTCCAGACCGATCAAATGCATCACGCTAGTTACCAATTACAAATCATCTATCGGTTTGGAGCCGGTGTTGTTGGTCTGACCGATCATCAATACCTTTGTCAGTAGATGTCATAAGGTCCAGTGGCAAATCTACGATGGAGAAGAAGTCTGATTACATGATATGAAAAATAAGTGTGAAAGAGATCATCACCATCTCTATGGTAATGTTTGTTCTTCTTATTACCCCCCCCCCCCACCTCCCACTAAAATGGGCGGGTTCGGCGGTACATGTCTCCCTTTCCCCCTATTCCATATTGTTGTTATTTGCATCAAGTACAATACACACAAAAAACTCGGATAGTGAACACATTCACATGTTGTCAGAAGCGAATGTCCGTCTGTCTGTCTCTCTGACTGTTCTAAAGTGTGTTTACAATATGTTAATACTGTAGAACAGTAATGTGATATCACGTTCACACTGTTAAATTTGAGCATTTAACGGTGTGAATCACTTATTTAAAATTGTCCACTGTGCGAACACACTGTAATCACAACTTCGGTCTTTCCAACGGGAAAGAGCTATCAGCATGCGATATAAACATACCGGTGGCCATATCATTGAAGATGGCTTAAAATGTTGATATTCATTATTTTCTGTTATAGTGGAGTATATAAAGCATGATCAACTTCCTAATTTATCATGCCTAAAATGACTTTATAATGTATTCACATTAAAGGAGGTATTGGGACCTTATCAATCATTCACTTATGATATCTCTTTATTGATTTATTTTTTATATTTTATACGATATTTATACTTTCCTACGATGTACGAAAATCAACTCGCAATTTTGTCACTTTCTCTGCCCCCTCCCTTTCATTATGGGTGTCATCAGTCCAGTACCTGCAATTAATCAAGACGCCTTAATGTCCATACATTTATCATGATTTGCGCTGAACTGTGAAACAAAATAAGCCATTATGGGTTCTCATAGCGAGTAGAGTGAGAAACGATAGTATCGTAGTGTCAACCATTTTTTTTCACGCTGTCAAACGAAAAACAAACCCATGGAGAATAGAATGGCACGTTGTGAAAGTTTGCAGCCATGTTCTTTTGTTCCTAAAATCACTCCGATGATTCTCTGTTACCATGACTATTGTCTCACATCATCTAGCATGTCTAGTGGTACATTCCACAGAACAGTGTTTTCGTATACAGTACATGGCAGGGCCTATAACAGATGCTTTATACGTGTATGAATCAAATAGAATTGAGATCTTAAGATCTGTCCTCTTATTTGCCTACTAATTAAGTATTGAATTAACAAACTTTCACGGCATATCTGATGAGTAAGACACTATTCTTCCTCCGCGCGTTCAAGGCGTGCGCGCTCTGTTGACACATTACAGCAGACACCGAGTTCGCTTTTTCGCGGCAGTCGCACTGTCGCCAAATTTATTGCTTTACCATCAAAATTGATTGATGGGCTTCCCCGTACCGTTTTAGGCTTTCTGTTTTCACAGGTCACGTACAGTCTTCTTCTGGCATCTTTCCTCCCATTCCTTTTTTTCTTCGTCTCACCTCATTTCTGTCTGCCCCTTTTTTGTCTCAGGCTTTCATCTATTAGAATTCATTAGATGACGATACATCTTATGCCTTGTTGTCACGGAGGTTCGCGATCACGTGACTGGGAAACCTGGGCGGTACGTAAGTCGAGAAGGAGCAGAGTACTGTCATTATTACGTAATTAGTGATCAGCGAAGATGTATTGCAACTACATCTCTTCATCTCTTGACCTAAGGAACACAGAGTGCTAGGTTTAGCAGGCAAACTTGGCGGCTACTACTAAAGGATTTCAGCGGGAGGACAGGCGGAAGCACGGATGTCGACTTTCATCTTGTCTGTTGCCCGCGTAAATCACCCTTTGCTTGTGACCGTCCAGTCGTAAAAGAGGAAATATACTTATAACCCTTTTACGCTTTTCAAATACTTCCACCTCAATTTTATGAATTGGTCCTCCCAGACGTCCCACTAACCTCTTTAGGTTGTATGGTCAGAATTCATAACTTCCTTGTTTCTGTTAGAAATATTCTTTGACTTCTTCTGATGCATTGCATTATGTAATTTTAATCATGATTTTTTTTTGCACACACATACACACACACACCCAGCCTCCCTCCCTCACTTTCATACACACACACCCCCAGCCTCCCCCCTCACTCTCATACATACAAACCCCAGCATCCCTCCCTCACTCTCATACACACACCCCAGCATCCTTCTCTCACTTTCATACACACACACACACCCAGAACCCCCCCCCCCTCACTCTTACACACCGAGCCTAGCTCCCTCACTCTTATACACACACCCCCACCCACCAGCCTCCCTCCCTCACTCACACACACATCCACCCACACACACCCTCACCCAGCGTGCCTTCCTCACTCTCATACACACAATGGTTCATATTCAGAAAGCAGGTCTATAGATTTGGTTTAACACAAATCCTTAGCCGTACACATAGTAAATGTTCAATTAACAAGGCCTATTTACTCGTGAATCATTCATTGCCGGACAATGAACAGCTGTTCATTGTAGGTCTTTGTAGAAAATTGGTGAACCAGAAAAGAAAATCGTTCTAAGATTGGAGGTAGTGAAAAATTGCAAATAAACATGTCGTTTATCCAGATCCAGGACGAAACTGCTTTTTGATTCACCAATTTTCGACAAAGACTTCTTACTTGCTCTTTGTCACGAGGAGCATTTGACAATCAATTGTCTAGCTTTTTGAAAGCGTTCTGCGTAGGTGCGAAAACGCACAACTGTAGCGTAATCAGTAGATGCCGTATTATGACACATATCCTTATTATCGCAATATTAATGACGCAATCGAAATGTAGACTCAATTAACAGTTGCGTCAATTGGTTCTCGTCTAACCTGCAAACTTGTTAGACAAAACGCCCTTACTGTTTATACCAAGGTCGCACATCAGGGGGCATCCCTAGAAACATCACGACCAATGAAACTGTATCACACTTAATTATACCTGCTCCAAATGAAGTACAAAACTTTGCTTTTCGTACGTCACTTTTACGTTACAATTTATTGACTAAATTAAATGAAATCAAGAAGCGATCAAGGACATTGGTCGAGGGGAATCTAAATGATTTTAACCACCACCACCACCACCACCAGATCTGCTTCACAACTCGAACTGCTATTCAAGTAGCACGATCTGTTTACTAGGAAGACATGTTCTGCCTTATGTGCTTGAGGAAAGGGAGAAGACATTGCAGAATGATAATTAGAATGGGATGCAATCGTCATGAGATGGATAGCGGGAAGGGGAAAAGCTGAAAAAAGGCCAGGAGATGGGTGTAAATGGGTTGGTGTATTGAAAACGTGCGGGAAAGCGAGCTAAATAATTCAACTGCCTCCGCGCTGCTAATTCATCCGGCGGCGGCGTCCGCTATGGGTAAATTGTAGCGGATTGACTGTCAACTGGTTCGCGGTCACGTTCCAACAATTCACTTTGTAACCCATCTCTCCATCCAAGAATATTCACTCACTCATAAAGCCATGGCCCTGCATTCATTCGATATCTATTATTTTCATAAATGCGTTATTTGTAGAAGGCTGCTCAATGATATCTGATTTCTAACATGTGTTCAAAATCAACACCGCTGTTGTAATCTCGTTTCAAGCTCTTCATTTTTTTCCTTTTTTTCCGTCATGGTTTTCAAAGACACCTTACACTCTATTACATGTAAACATGTTCACAAGCCGTTCATGGAGCCTAATGAAAATGCATTGAAATACGAAACTTGTGACTTGTAAGGTGTTTTCGAAACACAAAAAGATACTGGAGCCCTTTAAAGCAATTGAATTGTATAGAACAGAACAGAAAAAAAAAACGAAACAGATAAATGATATCTATCACAAGAGGGTTATGACCATATTAATGTTGGGATTACTAATACTATATCTGTGGCTTTTCTAATGGAGATCCTAGTATTGGCAATGTGACCAAGATGAGGGATATGTCACACTTTAACAACTTCCCCCATTACTTTAGTACATATTTCACTTTTTTGTCTTTTACTGAATAAATTTTATCGGCTTTGTGTGTTATTGCATATTTACTCATGTTGGTTACATGGGCAATGTGAAGATTTGATTAGTATCGGTGTTCGTGTCATTGAAATGCAACCATAACTTTCTTTTGTTCAACTTCTCTCAAATTTCATTTATCATGCTCTTTTGGGTTTTTTTTTCTTTTGAAACACGCTTACATGTTTGAAGGTTTTGATGTTGATGCTGCTGATGATGATGCAGATGATGATAGCGAGTATAATGATAATGATCATGATTATAATGAATAATGATAATCATCATAATGATTCAATCAATAATATTGAATTTTTTCATTCACTGATATCTTGGTGTATAATTTAACAAATACTGATACTTAGAAGAGAAGGGATTTTTGAAATACCTTGCTGTGAGACCTAGCAGCAGTAACTGATAGCATAAATCTGCTACCGACGAGAACGATGGGCTTTCGTGTGGCGGAAAACGCTCTTAGTGTGAGGCGATGTAAGTTCTATTATTTAGAGTGACGCTATCGCTTTCACACAAATTAAACAAACCGACGGACCATGACGAATCTCTCGACTGTCACATTTTCTCGCCCGGCACGACTTTTCACACTTATTTCCCGATTCTCCGCCCCCTACCATTTCGTGGCATGTCTTACTTGTAGAGTCTCTCATGAAAATAATATCTGTATCCATCTACTATCCAATGTTGTCGTATACTTATAGTTATCAAAAGTGATAACTGCATAAAAGCATGATTATCAAAATGAGTTGTAATCATTATACACAACAGTTATTACGTAAAAGGGAATATGCTATTTGTTCGGCAATTTCCACACGGTACATTGGTACATACAACAAGCTTCTGTTTATTTGGGGGGTTATTTGTCTGTTAGGGGGTTTCGCTAAATCTGTATTAAGATGACAGTTGATGGATATGGATTTCTACAGGTAAACATACTTTCAAAACTTTGAATAATCGCCAAAGGTGAGAATCTGTATAAGCCTCATAACCTCCTTACCTTTGAAGTGCCCCTACCCACCGCTTAACTTTCCCTGGCACATTTTTTTAAAGAAATAGATGCACATTATCTTTTATAAGCCATCTATCTCATGTACTATCTCATGTAGATATTAATCTACTAAAGTTATACCGTCGTATATATAAAGATTTAAAGCCATACTGGAAAAGAATTAAAAAAAAACATACCCGTTTGTTCAATGCTTGAAGATGATAAAATAATTATGTTCATTCGAGAGTGCAGAATGAACATTAGATTATTAATGTTTTGCTCGGTTTTTGTTTGTATCAATCGTTCATTGTATTTTATTCTCAGATGACCGATAAAGGTATATTAAAAACGTCTCTTCTGCCTTTTTTTTCCTTTACAGGATTTAATCAAACATAATGGTGTCGCACTTGCGCGATATATATCTATATCTCGCTCATTTTTTCTGGTGCATTGTTTTCATTTTTTTCACTCCTCTTCAGATGAGTGATGATCCGCACCCACCAGACCAAAACCTAGAGTCTGATTAATTATTCAGTTCATTGAGGGGAAAAGGGTGGAAGAAAAGAAACGCTTTAATTGACAGAAATGGTATAAAAAGCAAACGTGTGTCGGGCAAAGTGTGCTGCTTCTGCCGATAAATAGTCTGTGTTGCCAGACGGAGTTGAGATTTCCATGAAGATATAAACGGTGGGGCGTTCAAATGTGTTCGCTTTATCGTTATACATGCACTGAAACGTTATCTTCCTCATTCAAATTTTGTTTTGTGTGATATTTAAGATGTATCTTCTTTAAACTATAATATGTTATAGGAGTGCTTTCACAGAGTGTTCACATTCACATCATGTGATGATCTACTTTGCACACCGTTCAGATGCTAAAATTTATCAGGTAGATGATAATTTTACACTTTGGACGCCTCTACAATGTTCACAGTAATTTCATCTAGTGGACTATGTTATGTGATACATGCACACTGTGGAACATTGCATTTTTTCTATCAGGGACGTCTCTTATACCACAAAATATTTTTTAATACTTTTTATCAGCTACTAAGCATCGTTTGTGAGGAACTAAAATAAGCAATTTCATTCAAGATATGATCAAATCAATCTATCTCTCCTTTAACCATAGAAAATGATAGCCGTGCGTGGTTTGTGCGTTTTCCGCGGCGCCAATTTGTGCCTCTTTAATATATGTCCAATATGATACGAAAAGTCGAAGATCTCAACTTGCCTTTCTGAAAATATTCTTATCCCTTTGAAGATATTACAATAAACATTGGAGTAATATTTATTTGCAAAATTTTGTTCACTTCGCTATACTCTATCAAAATTAATATCATAGATGAGGTCTAGAGGGAAAAACACGAAATGCACTGCTGATCTTAAAGAATGAATATGATGAATTAATTTACAATGGTGGTATATATATAGAATAGGCGTAAGTATATCTCCATGATCTTATATTGTTGAATTGAAATAGTATGATATAGGCCTACATTCACTCATGTCTGATGTGCAAGAACAACTGTTTATTTCCGTAGACTAATAATCCAATCGCGCTCATCTGGTGTAGGTTTTGATATGACATTAGTTGTTACAATATAGATAGCAATAAAATATGGATTCCGTATCCATTATAACTAGAGACGCAGAGAAGGAAAAGGGTGAGATTAAAAACACTCAGGGATAGAACAATTATTGGAGAGACAATACAACCAGATACCAGGTATCTCTGATTAAAGGTTTTCTGCAAAAAATATAGTAGGATTGCATTGTATTTGCACAGGGGCGGCGCTGCTGGGGGCATGTTGCAACCAACCCATTTGATTTTGAGGTAATGAAAAGGGGGAAGGAAGGGAATGGAGTAACCCCCTATCCCCCCTCCCCCCCGTCTATAATATATCCTGGAGCCGTCCCTGTGTTCGATATTACAAAAATGGACAGAATTGTTGTTTATCTGAGATCGAAACATGTATAATCCCACTTTACCCCCCCCCCCCATCCCCCAGAATCATCATATCCTTTAAAAAAAACTTGTTCTTGGTAATAAATTGACACAAGTGAATGCATTTTATTCTCATACATGAAGATATGACTTTTCATTTGAAATGTCATATTGAGCATTGTATAGTGAAAAGAACAATGGAGACAATAATGGAAAAGGTGGTAGCTTTGAGTTGGGTCAAGTGACCATTATTATTTTCACTTTTATGAACATTTTTGGACGGGAAAAGTTATTGGAAAGAAAAATACTTTCGGTCAAGTAGTACCAAACGTTTGCTTGAAAAAAGCAATATCCCTCTTTCCACCGTAACGTCTCGAAAGTCACCCACACACACACGGCTCGTGCGCACCCTCGAAAACACCCACACACACAGTCTTGCAAAGGATGAGACTCAAAGTGGCTTATTTCTTGACCCCATCAAAGTACCAAATTAAAAAAATTATGAATTTGTCGGCATCGAACATAAAAAAAAATGTCGTGATGTGTAGCATCTCCATGGAAGTTAACTTTAAATAAGCTACGCCCATTCTCAATGCTAATATTGATATGTTCTCCCCTCTTACATGTCTTAAATACTGTGTCATTTTAGTGGTGACGATATTTTCTTCTCGATACTATAGTGCTATTTACGAGCCATTATAACGATGACATTTCTTGCCATAGCATAAACACGTCAGAGGGTCTTCCTTCAAATTGGACCATTCTCTTAAAGTTTAATGGGGCAATATTTGACTCTTGGTTTATGACTCGAGCACATTAAACACTTCACATAACACCCGGAGAACATAGTGAACTCGTGTTATTGAGAAACATAAATGTTTTTGAAATGCGATGGCGGTTTATCGGCCGTCAAACACATCCAATGCATGCAATGCAATGCATACGGAATCACAATTGCCTAAAACACCCTAACTGTTTAAATGAACAATTATTACTATTTAGAGTTTTAATTTTATGTCAAACAAAATTAAATAGTTCGTGATAAGGCACTTGAAAATTTTCTTTCTAAAGTGTGATGTTTAGGGGAACAATTTACAATTTGATAGCCTGAATAATTTGTGGTCGATATATGAAGCAGTGTCAAATGGCAAGATTTTTTGTATTAAGTTTAGTTTTCTGTCAGTATAAATCTATTTCCCAAGCATGAAATTGAAGATTTCACGATTCAGTATCCATACACACGTTATACAGCATATACATGATGCTTAAATATAGGAGGAAAGTGCTGAAAAAGCTTTTATTTTTTTCTTACAAAATAATGCAACTTTATGGAGAGAGTGCCCTACATTTGATGAATCAAAGAAACAATTATTTCAAGAATCAGTGAATAAACAGCTAAGAAGTGATGATAACGGTAACTACACTATTCTAAATTTGTAATAATTTATGAGGAAAACATTTCAAACTATTAAAATGAATATCAGACAAAGCTTTAGACAGTTTTATTGCAGATAGTAACGATAATAAGACATAATACTACTTTTCATTATTTCATGATTTGGTTTATGGTGAAGTAAGAAAAAATAAGTGGACAATTACCATCGTATCCCCCCTCCCTCTCCACCATTAACGAATTCTGAATCCATCACCTATATACCAAGCAGGTATTCTTTGCTATGATGATCCAGAATTTAAAAGATTTTTTTTTTCTTTTGAATTAAGATCTTCTTTTTTTCTATATATACCACATCTACCCGTTTTCTTCCTTTCTCGTGTGACCACACACGCTCATATCTGCTCCGCTTCGAAAACAGGGAAATGGACATAAAACCTCAAAACTGCCATAAAATCCCGTGTGTTTTGGCTCCGTTTGCCGCCTTAGTGTATACACTTGACCACACTTTAAGTGTTCTAATTTACGTGTTTTTCGTTTGGGATAATTTTGATGGGCTCGTATAACGTCAATTCGGTAGTTAGCTCGATGTGATAAGAGCACCATTACAACCAAGGATAGAACCCCCATGGAACAAGCCAATGAACTAACAAGAGATTAAACTTGAAGCTGTCAAACTGATGATTTTGACCCACTTTTTCTTTTCTTCTTTTCCTTTTTCAAAGGCCATGATTATTTGGTAGCGGTCTGATGTGAAACGAGTGTCTAGTATTTACCAATTTCTCCATTATCTCATCGTAAGTAATGGCTCCATCAGAGACGCATTAAAATGTATTTATATAAAGGGATGTCAAAGTTGAAAAGGATATAAACAGATCCAGAAGGAAGAATTGCCGCAACAGTCTCATTTTATCGTTGTTGACTTTGTTTAAAAATTTGCTAACTTCATATAGATGTCTTATTATGCAATACTTTTTAGTTATAATTATATGCATTGGTTCGTATAGTGGTCCTGTATTTAATTATGAAAAGATGGCCCAACTTTAGAATTAATCCAGATAATTAAAAACGATGCTATTGGTCTACCCCAGATTTTTTTTCATATTTGCCATGTAAATATTGCAGCTTTCCAAAATAATCTACTGTAAATAGCACTGAAATATTACTTTTGTCTCCCTTTGTCGTAGTCAATATCATTATTGTTGTCAATTTTGTTAGCATTAATATTCAATATTTGTTATCACAAACACCATTATGGTTATTATTAAATCATTCTCGATTTGTGATTAACATCCACTTGTATCATAATATTTTCATTCAGAAAAGCATTATTGAGAATAAAAATGAACAGGTAATGTCTTTTTTGACAAAGAGGTACATTGCATTGGTGTATGGAAAGCCAAATGTAATAATGAAACAAATATTGAAAAATAATTATGTAGATCGGGGGAACACCAACAGAAGAGAAAGAAAACAATGGAGAAGAAAGAAAAAAAACGAATAGGAGACTATAAGACGTAACAACTCGAGATGTAGCGATAAAGAGAGAAACAGAATCGAGAAAGGGCCAGAAAATAAGGAACAAGAGCTAATAGATATATCATTAAAATTGTGACACCGTATTCGATCACTGCATTAAACATTAATATGCATAACTAAGTGCTAAACCTACAAGCATGTTCTATACCACAGAACCAACAGACTCTATGAGGGGCAAATACCCTTTTTTCTTGCAGCAAATAGCTCTAAACTAGTCGATAATGTATTGATTTATTAGTATTCAAGTGTATTGGACAACAGGAGGATGAAGAGCTAAGTACACTTTATAAGTTCACCAGTGCGCACTAACCCTGCCAAGTGTACGTACGATAAATGAAATGAAGGCAAAGAGTATGGGGCGTGACAAAACAAAATAAATCAAAGACTTTCTCCTTCATTCAAATTACTGGCACGCTTAACTCCCACGACACCGCAAAAGAGGCGAAATCTACGGAACGCAATCAGATGGGATTCTTTTTCTTTAAATATACTATCTTTAGGGGCAAGGGGTGACCCCTAGTACACCCCTTCCCATGAAATTTTACATTAGCATGACGTAATCTTCAATTAAAAAAAAATGCCTACAAAAATTTAATGAAAAGAAGGAATACAAACCAAAATTTATAAAATGCATGCGTATAATATGCTTTTCAGCTTCATACTTGCTCGTTAAATTCATGTTTTAAAAATCAAAGAGAAAGAGTGATAAAGCGACCCACAGAAAATGTATTATTTATTAAAGCGATACAAGTACATCATCTCTGTATACAATGCCTTCAGGCTATTCAACAGTATTGTGTGAAAGCAACGCTTTCAGATGAGTTGCAAATAAAGCGAAATCTCGCCCCTTCGCGGGGGATGTTCAGACGCGTTCATACTAGCAATGAATTACTTTCTTTGTTCACACCATCTTCATATACGTTATATTGTAATCTCTGAATTTCAAAATTAAAAATCATATTTCACTATTGCAAATATTATTCTAAATTTTACAGTTGATGGATAATCACATTCCAGATATATATGATCGTGTCATCCGGAATACACATACATCCGTCACCAATCCATAGTAATACAAGAGAAATAAATTTTGTCTCTGCTGTATATATAGGCCTTTCCTTTACGGCAGCTTACAATATTAGATGAGCTATTTAAATGTCAAGTCCATCTCAGAAAATGTTGATTTGAATCAATATCGAAAAAATCTAACAAGCATAGGCATATATACACTAAAAAATTCATCAAAATCGGATGTAAAATAAGAAAGTTATGACTGTTAAATTTTCGCTTATTATTCACAAAACAGTTACTATAAGCACATGTCACTGATATGCAAATGGAAAGTCGATGATTTTTTATTATTTGAATTATACAATATTTCATGTTTTACAGGTTTGACAATAAGGACCAACTTCACTGATCCATCCACTTGTTCAGGGATAAAATAATAATATTTCATATAATCATGATAGTATAATACAAAAGAAATAATGAGTGGATGGCGTAATCAGTCGCTTATTTGCATGCCGTCCAGGATGTGCATATGACTGTTTTGTGAAATTGAGCGAAACTTAAAAATGACATAGGTTTCTTCTGTTACAGCCGATTTTGATGAAATTTTCAGTATTACGCTTGTTGTATTTTTTCTCTTTTAATTCAAATCATATTTTGGTTGGGGTGGACTTGTCCTTTATGAGGCGGCGTTATATTCATAAATGTTTCAGCATTTTATGTATAGCTCCATGTTTTCAGGGTGCTCTACAATGTACATCATCTGAACCACATTTCATCCCCCCTCCTAAAATAAAAAAAAGAAATCCCCTTTTGATAATTTCACTCCTTAATTCTCAATGGGTATAACGGCCAACAAACAAGGGAGAGGTGTGTTGGTAAGGCTGTCCGTTAAATTACCAAGAATTTTTTTTTCTTTCCGTGGAAATAACACATTTCTGACAAATTCAATAATCAATAATAATGATAATTAAACGAACAATGTGAACGCACCCCTTGTCTCTGAAACTGCAGTTAACCCACACGCGTCACACTAATGAAGACATCAAAACTGTGAAACTTCGAACAAAATTATTCATTATATTTTTCGCCTCCGATGCACCCCCCCCCCCTCTCTCTCTCTCTCTCTCCCTTCCTCATACATTGCAGAAGTCTCACAAATCCCTTATTCCTCAAACTCTTCCCCCTTCTTGCTGTTAAATCCCTTATTTTGGTCGTGTTTTTTTATGATGCACACAGGGGGCTGTTAGTGTCGCTGGTACCTGAATCCCGTACGGCTAATTCGGGGCTCAATCTCGTCACTGCGCCTATGATCGATGGGGCATCGTTTGATGCGCTTTCGAGCATTGTCCATCTGGCAATGCGCGCCAATATCACGCAAGATTCACAATATACACCACGCAAAGAGATCAAAACGCATTACCCCAGACTGCCAAATGCATGGGGGGAGAAAGAGCCTTACAAATTTATCATCTCTACGACTGACATAAAGAAAAAAAAGTGAGCAATTGGTCGAGGAACTTGGTTGAAGTTGAAGTTCTCCGTCGCATTAGGTGAGATTAGAACCTCGCAGTACTGCTATGAATATTTTACGAATTTACCGGTTGTGACGCAAATTTGACTGATTTGGAAATGTATAGTGACTACAGAGCAGTATAGAATATCTTAAGAGTAAAAGACTAGGAACGCAAAATGTCTCTGCCAACAAAAGAATGTTTATAGGCGTTATGGTCAGCGCAAAAAATATGTAATTAATTTTGGTGAAAACTGTGTCCACATGTACCATTACCCCATTAAAGGACAATTCTACCCTAACAAAGAGTTAATTTGAGTTAAAAGAGAAAAATCCAACAAGCAAAACACTGAAAAATTCAGCCAAATCGGATGTAAACTAAGAAAGTTATGATATTTAAGTTTCACTTAATTTTACAAAGTTGTAATTATGAGTATCCTTGTGTTGGATTTGAGCTACCCCTTTTGCCTGTTGAATATCAAGGTCAATTCAAACTATAGACATTCAATAGGCCTTCAACATTAATCATTCAATTATTTCTTTTTATCTAATACAGTATTCGATACTGAATTTCAAAAAATAAATCAATATTCCTTAGTTAATATTCGATATTCAATATTCGGGAGGGGGTATTTTTTTGTTGTGTGTAATTATTTCAGGAAATCTGTGTACATAAGTCAAATTGCGATTAATGTGTACTGTAAGGTAATGTTTTTTATATAGAGAACCTCTTCAGTTTCAAATGTTTACTCAATAAATACAGTTTAACAGATTTGTTAGAAAAATATATTATTTGCATCTGTATGATAAAAAAATATTGTGTTTCTATACACTTATCGAGCCTCGTCGAGCGTATATAGATGGACTAGTACAATTTTTTTCTCAATTATCATCACACTACTTGCTCTAATCCTTTTTTTTTCGAATCTTGAAAATTAAATCGATATTGATTTAAACATACCTTCTCAAAACTGCTTTCCGTAATATTTTCAATGCTTTCTCGACATGATCTCTCCCCCTTCTACTCACTCCATTCTCAAATCCTCATTTGAATAAAAATTGAATCGGGTTGGGCTGCTTCGAGCGATGCCGCTCGGCTGTACTCGGATTACTTCGGATTATTTCGGATTACACCTCATGCATACTCATTAGGGTGATAATCGGTTGAATTATGGCCCCCGCCGAATCGAAGCCCCTTGTTAAATTTCTCAAACCCTTGGTTTATCTTGATTAATTGAGAGGAGTCGAGTTCTGCTTTGAATCCCGACCAAGTTTGTTAATGATGGCTTAGGAAGGGTAGAAATTAGTTCGTGAGCTCCACCGGTGTTTTTGCATTATCTATTTGAATAGTCATATTTTTTACACGTGCAGTGCAACAATAGTGATGGCGGAAGCTATAATGTAAATTGATTATTTATGTTAAAACTGTCTTACCGGTACCGAGTGCCATAAAGAAGTGAAATCGCTCCTATGTTTTCTTCTTATTTATTTGCTCGAGACTATAGATATTCTACACTGTATACATGGCATGGGTGTATCAAATGATAATACAAGTCATGACGTGATTTAGTTTCATGATAACGCAAATTTGGTGAACGAAGAAAAAAAAATACCGCAAACAAACTATCAATTTTCATAATTTTATTTCACTCCATCATAACGCAAATTCATCATCATCATTCTGGATCTTATATTTCAGATAATGTGCTCTGTTGTTCTTTTCAAAACGATCCTACTGATTTTAAAAAAAATCCTAAAATATATAACTTAATGTCAAGTACAATATTTAAGAAAAGATACAGAATGACATCATGGTGACATAGGTAATACTAACAAAAAAAATTTAAGACACGACGGAGAACATGTGCACTCGAGTGATAAATATTCCAAATTCAAATTCTATATCTACAGCAAGGAAAGCGGAGAGATTATTAAGAGAAATGAATTTTCTTGAAAACCTTTTAAAAACTGTCAATATCATTTGCATTTTGTAGATCAAAATGTAAATTATTCAGTATTTTCAGAGAATAACTTAAAAGGTTAAAGATTAATGTATTGAGGTTCTTCAGTTGTGAATTCCACGTTAGGTTTTCATCAATTTCAATTCCTAGATGCCGAAAATAAGTGTTGTATGAATGTAAAAAGGACAATCATTTTTCGACAAAAGTCAAAGTAGATACTGATGCAATTCACTTAGCAATCAACAGATGAAATAAGTTTCCTTACTTTTGTTTTTGTCATAAAAACAAAAGGAAGTTATTACCCATCTAATGGTGTTTGTAGAGGCGTAGAAACGTGAAATATCACAATTATTTAACATGTCGAACTCAGGCGTGGTCGTGTGTGTGTGATTTTTTTTTCAAAATAAAAGGGTTGGAAGTCCTACCTGATACCTCAGAGAACATATGGATATTCGAACTGTGCATGTACTCTTTGTACAAACGACGTTCCTGCTTCACGAGTGACTGGATTATCAACGCACACGCACGTACTCTCTCACACACCCGCGCGTTCTCTTCCCTCCCACCCACATACGCACACACACTCCCTACCGCCATATAGCCTACCCTGGGGCATACCAAAATAAAAGTATCCAAAACAATTAAGGGAGCCTGGGGGCCGTTTCATAAAGCTGTTCGTAAGTTAAGACCGAATTTAAGAACGACTGGTGATCCTTTCTTACGCGCTAAACCATCGCCTATCAATATACCATTTACAACAAGACAGGATCACCAGTCGTTCTTAAAGTCGCTCTTAACTTACGAATAGCTTTGTGAAACACCCACTTGGTGCGCAATAGCATATACATGATGCACATCAATTCATTAGTTGTTTTCTTACTCTAGGTTGGGTTTAAAAGATGGACTTCAGCTTAAATTCAAAGATACAATAAGGTTTTTTTTTTTTTCTTCGTTCCCAGGCCATTAGCTCCCATCGGACCTTCAGCCAAATATCTCAATAACACTTAAAAATAGACAAACTCGCACTTAAATTTGAACTTCGAAACCGTTTCTTTGCTCTTTCCCATCGCAAACGACACCCTGCATTGCGGTGAGAGACATCGGTTGTCATCGCAAGTCAGTAAACTCGACATCAAACTCACCTTCTTTCGTCCTTACCAGAAATCAGGCAAATTGGCCTGTGGTGCCGCGACCATTTTTTTCTCCAATCTTGATGTATCTCCCCACCTTTCTCTTTCCTAATTCCAACAAATTTTGTTAAAAATTGATCAAAGTGCCTAGGTGACCGCGATGTTCTTCTTTATTCGCTGGAAATTTTATGGCCTAAAACTGGTAATCATTTTACGCTTTTTAAACCAAACCAAGGATGTAGTTTGACTTCGCAATCCCGAAATTTTCAGTAGATGGTTAAATGGTGAGGTTTATTGGCCATGGTGGCTATTTAGTGTTGTTTGCGCGCTGTGGACGTACGCGTATATTGTCAGTGACAATGCAGTCGTTTTGTTGTTTGGGGGTGATTTTGATCTCAACTTGGGGCACTTTGTTTTCATTATTGTGCCGACGGGCTCTGCTCTACCAAAGCTTGATTTATTCTCACTGCCTCACACTTCATAGGATCTGGGTTAAACAATACGTCAAATGAAATAGGTGGGACTGCACAGTAAGACAGGGAAGCTGAAAGACGCCAAGCCAAAGCTATAAGATATCCCCAGGATTTGAATGTGCATCTGAGACAGAATAAATGATACTACACAATATTTTGCTTAATCTTTTGAGATGACATTTTGAGAGAGAATGACAATGTAAAATCTATGAACATCCGTACTAATTACAAGCTTTGTGCTGAAGATTATTTTCATGGCTATGTTTTCAGAGAATTATTGAAGAGAATGAACTGCATATGCTGAATACAAAATAAAAAACTGGCAATTATAGACGTACTGTGCGATTTCGCAAAACTTATGAAATTCAAAATTTTCTGCAAATGTGCGAATTGATAAGTAATTATCTCAGCCTGATCTCAGCACCCATTAACAGGGTTGAGCTCAGATTGATTACGTAATTAATTACATTTTTTGGAGTAATTTTAATTGTATTTGAATTTTTGAAAGGGAAAGTAATTGTAATCGAAGGTGTTAATGTAAATGTAATTGACTTAAATTATTGTCAATTACATAAAATTACATTCAATTAATTTTACACTGTAGGAAATTCTTATATGATTTCATTTCTTAACCTTTTTCATGTCAACTGCCTCATTATCAAAGAGTGTAATAGGCAGAATCCGTGCTAAACCTTCATCTTGTCAGTTTCTCTGTAACTTAGAATTATATTGAAATAGGTGGTCCTAGCGTTAGTAAATTTATAAAGAATTCTAATTTATTTTGTTTATGGCTTTTATAGAAATTAATTGATATTGTAATAGACAAAAGTAATTGTAATTTTTGAAAATGTAATCTAATTGAAAAGTAATTGCCATTGAACATTTCTTCAATTACGTAATTGAAATTTTGATTTTAATTGAAGAAAGCTATTGAGCCCCACCCTGCCCACTAATCTAAATCTTATGTGAAGAAAAACTACAAATTATACATCCAGTGGCTATAAATTGCAACTATTCTGATTTATTGTGCCTAAATTCTATATATTTATGGAAAACAAAATCAAATAATGACAAAGATAAAGAGATGTTCAGACTGGAATGGAGAAAAACCGTATAGCCGAACTAATGAAACCAAATGAGACAGGAACAGACATAGACTGGGAGAAGAAGAAGAAAAGGAGGAAAGAGAAAGCGAGATATCACATTATTTTGAAGCCGCAATAAATGAAACATTTTCTTAAATAGCTCACACGTGCCACCCTAATAAAGCAATAGATCCCAACCAGTACAAGGGTTGATTTGACACCGACACCGGGCAAGGAAATAGATATCTATCATTTAAATCGGCACTCGCGACTCATTTTCTTTTCTTCTAAATCTTCATTTTCTCCCCCCTCACCGCGCTGGAGCCTTGTGCTCAGCAATCCGTGTCGGTCGATTTTCTTGATTTCCGTTTGAAAAGACGATTTGTAACAGAAGAAAATCTGCTGAAAGGATTCGCCAATTGAAAAAAAAGAGAGAAAGCACGAGTTCTTATTAAAAAGCATAGATCATGATGATATTTCTTCTTTGCAGACACATGTCAAGTATGAAAGAACATTGGAGATTAGGGTTTGTGAAATATAGATGTCTATTACTAGACGAGTAACGCGTCAGTATCAACGGGGATGGTCTTAATAAGCAAGGAGAAAAAGTAAGCGTTTGCTGCTCATACTTGCCTAATAGCATCGTTTTGTCATCCGGATATAAAAACCTGTTCATGGGATAGCAGAGAAAATGAGAAAGTCAAAGAAGGTTTAAAGAAAAGGAGGCGCATGGGATTGGGGGGTAATGATGAATGCGGGTGATTAAGGAGTGAGAAGATGACTTTATTTTGCGAAAAGTTGCACCCTTGGTGAATGGCGGCTTGTGCAATGAACCGACGAGAGAAGAAGGAGAAGTGAGCTAGAGATCAGATAAGATGAGATGAGTCGACAGACTTACCCCCAGCCTTCGTCTTCCCCCAATCATTCTTTCTAATCAAACTAAAAAATTACATAGATAATAAATATAGTTGTATCTTCATATTTCAATTAAATATCTGAATTACACTGGCAGATTGCGAGCCAATTCCGAGACGAATGACAAAGAGACAGATGACAATAATATGTTCAACTTTGCTCAATTTCGTCAAACATACAAAGATTTCCTTTGTGGACTTGTCGTGTTATAAAACAAGACAGTCAAAACGCAATGAATATCATGATCAGTAAAAAAAAAAGAAGATTATCCTCATGATAAATGTATTTCCATTGTTTTTAACAAGACTGTGCAACAATTAAGACTGCACATTATTATCGACGAGAAAAAAAATCACACTTCCCATGGGTTTTAAAATACCCTTACTTAATTTGTGGAAATATTAGCAGTAACAACAGCTAAAAGTACATGAATGGATCCATCCTGACATTAAAAGTGGCATATGAATAGAAACCACATTGAAAATGCTACCTAACACTTGGTGTAACCATGGACCTAGCTAGGTCCATGGTGTAACTGGCAAACCTAAGGACGTCGCCATCAATTTGGGAGGCATTTATTCGTCTAACATTTTCGGACAAGCAAGAAAAAAATCTGTAGGGGGGGGATCTCATCTTCCCCTGCCCCATCACGGCTCAAGTATGATAACGACCCTCACCCCGTTTCGAGGGATATTCATATCGTATTCCCCTGAGATTTAGCCCTCTTCCCCTGGTGGCGACGATGTCGAAAAACGTTTCAGTTTGTAATGACTACGACAATGATACTTGCTTATTCTTTTTTTTATGTCTTATTTCATTTTTGAGGTGGTGTTGTATATACAAATAAGCTAAATTTATCAACATGTCATATTCTACATGTTATATATATGCATTGCATAGACACACTACAAAAAAAGAGCAGTTAAGGTCTTATTTAGCTAAACATGCTAAATATGTGGACTCGTTCTGAATAATTTTTAACCCAGGCGATTACAGCAATATGCTAACTTTCGTTACCTTTAATTTGTGATGATTTATTTTGTTCTTTTTTTTAATTCTCATAATGACTATGTTCGTCGTGTATTGGATTTAAGCCTATACAATAAACATTTTTTAATGATAACAATTAGAATAATCTTGGTTATTTATAAGGCGCTTAAGATATAATGCACGAATTATGACATAAACGCTCACAGATATACCCCGGCCATCGGATTCAATCAGTCATTCCAGCACTAACTACCACCATGACCACGACTATGCATGCACATCTTCAACTCCCTCGGGACTGTTCAATCCAGTCGCCTTCTTTGTTTGTTATAATTTCTGTTCAGTTTCATCATATTATGTTACTCTCTTCTTTGCCTCTTGTACTCACAATAGGAAAAGTGAAAAAGACATCGAATTCCTCAAACGATATTCCGAATGAAATTGATACATTCATCACTATTCGTGTTTTAACAAATCTAGGTAGCGGTTGACACAAAGTGGGCAATTTTCCGTAATGACCGCTAATATAGCGTGACTATCTGCAGGTTTATAGGCAGAAATATGCTCGTTTTACGTGGTTCTTTGCTTCGTATAAAGTGGGTAAAATGTTCATTAACTGTTTAAACCACTCCAAGTAAATGACAGGGCTCCAGATGGTGGGTAATTTGAGAGAAAAAGGAGATTTGGCAGTCGAAAGAAGAAATCATTTAATGAAATTTAACATTTTGAATCACCAACGCGGTCGTGACGGTATACAATAAACATGATATAATGCATTCTTGTGAAGGGCGATTGTGAATGATGGAGCAAGAATTTTTTTTTAGTTTTAACTAGTAAAATTTATCATTTTAAACTCACAACACAGTACAAAATATGACGCTAAAATTAGGGATAAAACGTTTGTACCAGTACATCGTAATGAGAAAACATAGTGTGTGGGACAAAATTTCAACAAGTCGCCAGAGAACGAGCGAAGCGAGCAAGCAAAAATGTGGACTTAAAAAAAGCTAATTTTGTGATAGATTTTGACAATTCATTTATAAAATAATGTAATATTTTCAACGCTTTTCCTTTTCTTTTCACTCTCTTTTCTTTGTTTTTTTTTTCTTGGTGGTGGAACTTTGGATGGGCAAGGCCTCAATCCTTCATCAATACGTCAATAATCTGAGCGTTGTAAAGAAAAAAAAATGAAGTGTTAAAAGAACAACAGTAGGTGTCATGAAGGACTACACCCTCGTGTGTTGAAAATACACCGTGACGTTTAAACTTAACACCGCATAGTGTTAAACGTCAAAAGAATTGTGTTATAGTAACACCAACATGATCAATCGGTATTGAAATATAACACCGATTTATGATACACTATGATAAGACTGGTGTAAAACGCTCAGTGTCGTCCTCTCACAACACTGACTGGTGTAGCTTCGACACCACTGTTATTGCAGTGTATGTTTTCACCAGAGAGTATTTCCCAACCCCCCCCCCCCACAATCCATTGAAGGTTTTTTGTAACAATAGAGCAAGAACATTTTGCTATTTTCATCAGTGAAATTTAGCATTAATATCCTACAAAGCTTTATATAAGAAGACAATACAATGAAGGGGACATTCGTATGATAAATAGCGTAGCGACCAAGCCGGAAAGTTTGCTATTAACCTGTGAACTTTTAGCTACATTTAACTAATAGATAATAGCTTTTGAACGGGATGATGTATTTAGTATTTCCCCTTAACCTTGCATAATATTCATGCTCCCCAAGAAGTCGGACGCCCCGATTCACGATAACACGACGACCACGATTACCACAACACCATTATAGATGTATAAAATTCAATATTACATGGTGATTAGTCAATACTATTCCATTGCTACAATCCTAACAATGCCTTATCGTGATTTTGAGTGCATTTGTGCGGTTTCCACAATGAAAATATAAGCACAATCATATCAATATTTATGTCGACGATGATTAGTTTGATAAATTTTGTGGTGGAACTCTGACGGCCAGCTCAACTGCCAACCTGTAAATATTTAGGATATTTTGGGAAGTGCTATTCAAAACTGAAATATTTAAGGATACGATGGTGGCGAACGAACACAGTCGTGTAAATAAAAACTGAATTTCATCGAACTTAAAAAGCAAAGATACAAGCTGTTCTTCGTATTATGTTTACGGAATTTCTAGTTTATCCACAAAGAGCAAATATGAATATTAATATACTTCCATTACAAAACGAATTACTTAGTATATCAAGCTTTGATATTGATCAAATTAAAATGTATATTTTTATCACGCCACAATCGTCTCCGAATTCGGTATTAAAAATAAATAGACGTAGCCGAAGTATATCAAGTTCATTCTTGAAGTTGAATAGCAATGACGAAATAAAATAATGATGTTTGATTTGATATCATTATTGGTGAAGACGAAAACAGCTGGAGCATATAAATCGAATGCTCGTAGCTAATTATCTCTACGTCAATGCATATCATTGCGATCGATTTTTGACATGGCATTTGTTGGACATGCGATGATTGTAATAATTATTTCGCGAATATTATTCGTGACTCCCGATAATTAGGCTGAAAAACAATGCTTAGGTAAGCTAAACTTCGAGACACAAATTGGCTGAGAAACTTACGAGTGCCTGCCGCCTGTCAATACATCAATTTATGCTCGAAACTTGACGTCTCTTCGCCGCGTTTTTCGAAGAGCGATCGAAAGTCGACCGATCGGGGGGTTGAATTCGACGCGACGCCTGAGCAAGGAAGTACAGCGAGATGATACTATTCACTCGGCGGGGAGCTTCCCCGATTGAAGGCCGTCAACTCGCCGAAGGGTCTGGAGCTCGTCTGCGGGTCCCACCTTCGCCTTAATTTTGACTCTCATTTCCTCATTTACCATGACATCTTGTTTTATTTTCTCTTTCTATTCTCTCCCCATCTCTTTTTAATCTTTCCATGTATTCTTTCTTTAGAGTCATTTAGCGTCGAATTCAAGTTTGGCGACTTCTGGTCGCTGTCTTGACGTGCAAGTACACAGACTCTATTTAACCTTTGGTCGTCATTCATCATCGTCATCTCTAGGTCATTGTTAGAACTTTATTATTTCGATTTATAAAGACCCCCAAAAACAGAGAGGATGGGAAATGTAAGGAAGAGCTCATGTCAGAGAAACTATTTAGAGTTGGAAATAGGATCGCAATATCCGTTTGTTTTAAACCCCCATTCTGTTTGTATTACTTATTCCAAGCATTTTTTTTTTTCGGCAAAAGCTTATCTGCATGTACGGTAGAACCGAGTTTAAAACAGACAAGGATGTAATATAATTAAATTCTCTCGGTTCAACGATGAAATTCCTAATAAGAAATTTTAAGATTGGCAAATCCATCTACATGAATATCATGTTTAAGTTAAAAAGCACTCTAATTTGAATGAAGAAATTTTGAGAAATATGAATTATTAAAAAAAATATAGACCACAGCAATATTTCATAGTATTTCAATTTAATCATCAGCGAATCAAAAGTTTTTGTTCGTTACTGCGCTGGGTCGTTCTTTCAGCATTATTTGACTTTTTCTTAAATAAAGATAATGATATTCAACATTTTATTCCGCTTGATATTTCGCATTTTCTTTAATATTTCATTCACACAATAAATGTAGGCTAAACCGACTCCCGACGGTGACCGACAAAAGTATTTACAATTGTATTATTTGGGGGCATTGGCATTAATGTATACATTACATATAAATGTATATGCATTTATCATGATTATGTGTTATTGTTGTCTATCTTTTTGAAATTCGGTTTCGTCTGCATATTACAGGTTTCACAGAGTATATATCTTTCCTTTTCCACGCTCATTTTCGTTTAGAAATAATGTGGATTTTTTTTTCGCAATGGCTCCGCGATCGCCTCATAATACTTACCCCCTCCCCTCTCCCTATTCTCCCAACGGCACTGCCGTTTGACCGTGAACAGTGTTTTGTTTGCGTTTATAATTTCATTCTATTTATTCAGTTAGTCAGTTAGGTAGTGAGTAAGTAAGCTTCTTTGTTTATTTGTTAGTTTTTTAGTTAGAAAGTAAAGAATTGTTTTATCTATTTATTCATCCATTTCAGTTTTATTCATTAATGATTAATAAAAGTTTTCAATTGCACAAAATATTTCCTCAAATACTCAAGGTCGATTTACGCGACATCCATAACTATACGTGAATGCAATGGCATTTACGACATAATTATGTAACACAGATTAAATTGAACGCACAGCAAACTTCTGAGTGCTCTTACTTCTCAATTCGGTTTTAGTATTACTTATTTTGTTTCATTGCTTGATAGTGCACAACTCGTGCACAAGTATATAAGTACCACCGATGCCTATATCATTTTTTATTAACTTATAATGTATGATAGAAGAGCAGTCCATACTCTGTTCAAGTTGCTGTGGCCGGGGTTCGAACCTCGGACTTTCATGACTTTGTGTCTAGACCTCTCGGCTCAGGCAATTCCACTATCTCTCGTTATTGTGTTTCGTCTATTCTTTCTTCATGCGTTATTAATTATTTTACCTCATTTCTTTTCATAAGCTCTCAATGTATTTGTATCCTCGGTATCTTCAGCTCGTTCTTGAATTTTAGCTTATGTTTGCTTTGAAATTACATTTTTTCCCTTTAATCCAATTTGTCCCTCTATTTTCCCTGTTTGTTTTTTCCCCTTACGAACAATTCCCTCGACTTGTTATCCCAAGTCAAGTTTAGTGCGCCTGACCCGGACCGAAGCAAAAATAGAGCGTTTCTTCATCAATTTCACCGTCGTCTTGATATACAACCTTGGAGGTTGGAGTGGGGGAAGCAACGCTTGGTTGTCTTCAGGATCGGCACTTTTGCGTCATTTACCTGGCTTGCCCGCAAGCCATTTACACAACGCAACGCCAGTCGCTACAGGGTGTCTAAAAAAAGGACCGAAGATCGGATGGTGTCACACTACTGACAAACATCAACCTCCAGATCCACCGAAGCGATGACGTTACTTCCAATTGGAGTCAGTTTCGTAGGTGTTACTGTATTGTATCATTTCTATTCTTTTATAATATCTCTTTCTCTTTTTTTTTTTTGCTTTCTCACTAGCTTTATTCAAGGTTGGAAATCTCTCCCCAAAGGTAGGGGGACCAGGGGCCGGGAAATTTGACAAGCAAAAAAAAAAGGTTATTTCTTTCCATCATAAAAGACCAAAAAATAGTAGGGGGACATTTCATATTGTGCCCCCCCCCCTTCTATTTAGGGTAGGGAGACGCGTCCTTCCTGTCCCCTGGGATTTCCGCCCATGGCTTTATTACTTTTTAAGGAGCCCGGTATAATTTTTTTTACTTAGCACCACGAGTATAAGACAAGCTACATCCACTTTAAGAACAGATAGCGTGCGCGATTGTTGCTAAAAGATACATTTGAAGAAAAAAAAAACATAACATTGTATTACAGAAAGTTGGTCATTTTTTAACACCAAGTTGCCAATAGCATTTCCATTTATTCGAAAGCAGGAAAACAGTGCATTGTACATTAAATGCTTTGCTCAGGGCATAGGTGCCGCTGCCGGGGATCGAAACCCGGTCTTATAGCCAGGCGCCTTAGACCATTCGACCACGGTACCTCCTCTATACTGATATAGATCATAATCGATGGGTCAAATGATTTTATTAAATTTTATATCATCATTATTATGATTTTTATAATCATATAAGAGGCAAGAAAACTTATATAATTATATGTATTATATATTTATATTATATGTGCTATTTAGCCTTGTATTTTGCTTTTGTTTTATGTTAAAAGATGGTCCATAAGTGAAAAAGCATCTTACTACCGATTGGGCTATTCCTTTTAAAGAATTCAAAATGAATAAAAAAAAATGAAATGAAAAAATGCAATTCAAAACATCAAAATCTGAACATGAAGTAATTCATTTCATATGAAATATTTACAAAGTGGCCCAACTTTTATGAAAATAAATTGATAGAAATAAACGTTCATCCAAATTTATAATTAAGAAATAGAAATGTTCATGAGCGTAAAAAATGAATAGTGTGCATAAATTGTACTTTGAAACCACAAAACAACAAAGAATAAAATAATTTGTGAAGAAAATGTCTAAAAATAGAACTTCCTCACGCTAATAGTTATATCGGGGATACGAAGGGATTGCGATATTTTTTCTTTAGGCACTGTAAAGCCTTGCCGTCATGGAATCAAAAGATGATCTTAGCTTATATCGAATAGATTTGTGATATTGTCCGGTCGGGATATCAAATCATATTGCACGATAATGTCATATAAACAGGAGAACAAAGCGCTTATATTCTATAACTCTTTGTAAAAAAAAAAAAGAAGCTAGAAATAAAACAATAAAAATCAGTTTGCGCGGTCTAAGACCTCTGCCTTCCATTTTGATTAAAGATGAGTGCAAGATATAGAAGAAGGGTTCCGGATATATTGGAATAAATATCGCTTGTTGCGTTTCTATTGCTATGACAATGCACTTTTTTCGATACATCGGCACCGGGAAAGAGAGGGGTTTGAATCATATGATGGGGGTTTGAGCCGCCAAACACGGCGAAATAGGGAGAAAAACTAGCGCACAAAACTTGAAATTAATAATTAATGATAGGCATAGTGCATTTCAATTTGGAACCAATATCGCATGATATTTCTAGAACTGATATATCGAGGAAGATGGAAAATATGGTGACGTAATATTGGAAGGGAGTGGTAAATATGGCGGATTCGTGTTAAGGAACTATGAAGCTGGGTGTATTTGTACTTTTTTGTTACTTCTATGGTAGGAGAAGAATCAATTTTGAGGAGAACGGGAAGCCGGCTCATTAAAATTTGATTTTCTTGCCTTTCGCCGCTCATTTGTTTCAAACTTTTGAACTCATTTTCTTTACAATCTGAATGTCGTTTTAGTTTTACTTGCTTCAAATACGACTTCTTTCCCAAAGAGTATTAAGCTCTATTTCAAGCATTTTTTTTTTAGATTCAGTAAGCAAATCTGTGACTCGACAATAGAAAAGAAGAAAATACCTTAATTTGATAAGAGAGATCGCTTTTAAACATCTTTTTCGTTACAACTTGCAAATATTCAGATATTCGATATCATTTAAAAAGACATTGTTCCTGTTGGTCGTTGATCGGTTTATTTTTAATGGTTTTTATTCAGACATCCATGGGTTTGTTTTACTTCGTTTTTTTCCGTCTGAGAACTTTGTTTTATTTTCTTTCTTCTCTTTCTTTGTTTTTTGTTTAATTTATTTTCTTTTCTTTCTTTTCGTTGCTTTTCTCCTCTTTTCTTTTCATTTTTCCCTTTATCTTCTGTTTTCTTTTCCCTCTCTTTTACATTTTATTTCCTCTGTTTTCATTTTAATCAAAATTTCATTTTTTTTCTTTTTATCTACTACTCTTTTTTCCTTTCCTATTTTCCATTCTTGCAAAAAAAATTATTTCACTTTCGTTACGTTTCTTATGTTTTCCTTTATGCAATTTTCCTTGCCTTCTTTTCTTCGCCACGTTCTTGTTTTCTTTTCCTATTTTGTTTATGGGGTGGTAAGGTTTCGAGATATATGGACCGGGCATTCCGAATAGAAACGAAAAAAAAATTCATATTAATTCAATATAAATTTTGTTCACAAAGCACATTGACACAATTTATCTGTGCATGCCCCCCCCCAAAAAAAAAAAAAAAAAATAAAAAAATAAATCACAATTGGATAAGACAGTGTTATAAGACTGCAATCAAAATATTTTAAGAGGATAGTAGAGGCAAATATGATAGAAACAATTCAAGTCATGAAATTTGTTTTAAAGGCAATACTTATTCAAAGAGAAAAAACATGTATGTCAGGTTTGCTCGTTCATTTGTGTATTCTTATATGAGTGTCATCGATGTCGTGACTGTTGTTCTACGGACTCCACAGAGCAGCTTCTTAATTCAGTGTAAAATGACATCACTTGCATGCATCCATAATGACTAATTCCTCTCATTTCTTACAATGACCATAAACTCAGACATCTCCCCCAGGTAACGAAATTATCAGCTCTATGAAGGAATTGGCAGCCATCTACCGCCATTAATTTTAGTGTTATAGATACTTCATTGGTGACACATCGCAGAATTAACTATATTACGATCATCTCCACCAAATGCGTAAATCTCCCAAGCACGGAACGTAACGACGTGAAATGGGTGAGTGAAAATGAGAAAGTATCTATTTTTGTAACCCTTTATCACAACGTCTGATCATTACCATGTTGTTCATTTGAGATGTGAGCTAGCAGAGCGCTTAATTGCCCCCGTTGATGATGTTGTTCATGATCCAACAACCGTGATGACTGCTCCTGCTTCGCTAGCAGTGCCGATCACGTGACCTCATCAGAAATAATTAAGAACTATGCAAACGAGCGATTCTGCGCGTCGTTGGCCTTTCCTCCCCAAAATGGCTTTGTGGGTTCTGGCTGTGCGCCTTCTTTATTCAGTTTATGCCCCCTCTCCTTCCACCCCCCCCCCCCCCATCTCTCCCTCCATACCGAATCGTTCTCATTCGATTATCTATTTCTCGTATATCCATATATTTGTGTTGCTTGTTGCCCCCCTTCTCTTTCTCCTGCTACTTCTCTTCTTTTTTTTATCTCCCCCCCACTATTTTCTGTTCGTTCTTCTTTTTTTTTTGGGGGGGGGGTCTCGTAGTTCATTTAAAAAATAGAATTCATACAGGCATTAACCCTTTTTAGCATGCCTTTTTACATCATCATAAACATTTTAGGTCAATTTTGAAGTATATACCCCTCGTTTTAATATTATCAATACATAAAAGTAAAGATTGTTTAGATGTGAAAAGCAACCAATAGACAACCAAAGAGGAACAAATTTTCAAAATCACAATCACAACTCAACAGCCAACCCTAGCTCTATATATTATTACTTTATGATATTCTTACTTCGTGTAACTCGTAAGGAGATTTCAATACGCTTAATTGCAAACGCTCGAGATCCTTTCAGGATCATAATTACACAAATCAAACCAAACATTAAGCCAACAATGGTGTTTTATTTCTCCGATGAATTGTCATTTGTTTCATATCCTAAGGTCAGGGTTACGTCTTCGATTAGCTAAAATGTAATCGATCCAAACGATCGCAATTGTCTGCAGAAATCTCCCCAATCATCCCGTCGTAGCGACATAGCTGTCATTCATTGCGAGAAAACGCGGCAAACCAGAAACCTATTGTGTCCCACAATATCACTTCCGCCATCCGCTCAAAGTATCATGCGCTCTGTCTTCGTGCGACAGGAAAAGGGACTATTGGAGAAACAATACAGCAATAAAGTTGGTAGAAAATTAGCCTTTATTTATTAATGAAACGACATTGAACGCATTGTTACATTCCACACGCCCATTTGGAGATATCGCACGAGCTAACTTTTGTTAAAGCAGTGGTGATTTAATCTATTTTTTCCCCTATTTCTCTCTTTTTGATCATTTATGTTGATTCATTGTTTCCCTCTCCTTGGGGTAATAAAACTAAATTACATTCATAACGGGAGAAATGTATTTAAAAAAGTGAAAGGGTTTTGCTAAGATAATGGTCATGAAAAGAAATGAAATATGGAGAGAATATTGTAGGAACTGAATGCTTATTCAGCATCTTTTTATTATTGGGAAAATGAGAGAAGTTTTTAATTTTACCATGCACAAATCGACTTTGATGAGATTGAGCACCGGATGTCATTCGCCGGGAGCATTGTGGGCCATTCCATGCCTTCAATGTCATTCGTTTATACGAGCAAAGGAAATATTGATTTCGAATGTATATTTATCGTCTCCGTCAAATCGATTGCAACCGTTGGTAATTATTTACTTATTATACTGTTAGAAAATGCATTATGTATTCAAGTCGAACAAACGAAATAAATGAATATAAAATAAAGGTTTACTGTTTTTTTTTACTAAATAAGAACTGGTATAATTAACTTCACCGCAACTAAAATGTGATTTCTGAAGACAAAATCATGCCAGTCCAATAAATAAAATATAAACTTTATGATTACGATCTTGCAATGTAAGTTAATCTCTTAGAACTCTTTAGAACTTTTATAGATATGGTTGCGAATTGTGTTGGATGTTCTTTCTTTGCAGTTTACAGAATTAGTAATAATGATAAAAAACATCAAATAATTTCGATCTATTCTGGTCTGGTTTTACTAACCAATTATAATGAGTATCATCTACATGTACATGAATTACCTTCCAATAGGATATTTATTTTTTGTGTGTTGAACTTGCGTTCAAAGATCTTTGCGCGCTGATGTTGCAATCTTTCACATTCGTACAATTAAATTCAACAATCGTAATAATTAGTTTTCTCCCCGACCTTAAAATTTGATAAGCTAATGAAATAGATAGTTCCTGGGTTATAATAATAATAATAAGTATCAATGGTGGCATATGAAAATCTTGAATTAAAGAAATAACATAAAAACAATTGTCATTATTATCCCCCAAAATTAATTCAGCGTCCAAAGAGTCAAACAGGCAAGCTCCTCACTTAATCTGTTCTTGTATCGCATGATGACACTAAAATTCCGATTAACATTTTCACCATTATTTTTTTTAGTATATGTTGTTTTCTTTTTGGTAGTGTTTGTTTCTGTTGTGACCATTCTTGTTGTTTATTTTAAGTTTTACTGAGTGTATTTGTACAATTTTTTTTAATTATTATTATTCACTTTGATATTGGAAGAAAAAAAAGTTTCCTTACTACGTTTTCATGGATTTAGAATGAATCTGCTTTTTTTTCGTTTCTGATATCTAATTCAAAAATATCTTTTGGTCAAATCTGTTTTTTTACCATGCTCTATATCATACCTTATTATAAATGCCAGATATCATTTCCTTATCATCATCGCACACACAATTTTTATACCGTCAAAAAGAGAGTCTCGTGCCCTTTTCCAATTCTAATTCTTCCATCTTTGACTTCTCATAAACAATCGGCAAGGGATTTGGATGAAGAGGCTTGGGATAATGACCATGTTGGGAAGATGTTGTAAAGCGTGAGCATGCACGGTTAAAGGTTTTGGCGGGCCCAGTGGGGGCTCCGTTGGTTGCCTGGTGGGGCCGGCGCCATCTAACCGGGATTACACGATGGGGTACAAACACCGACACGGATCGGTAGCTGGTATTGATAGGGGGTACATGGTTAGAGTGTGCATGTGAGGTGATGAGGGAGATGGGGTGATGATGGGAGGATGCGAGAGGGTGGGGAACGGGATGGGGTATGATTATGGAGATGAAGAAGATGATGTAAGCGTCAAGATGGGAATATAGGAGGGGAGGGGACAGAGAAATGGACAAGATGGAGGAGAAGGGGAAGAAAAGGAAGAACATGAAGAATTATAGGAAGCAGAAGGATAAGCCTATGAAAACAGGAAGCAAAAAGAAGAAGAGGGAGAAGAATAGGAAGAAGAAGAAGAAAGAGAAGGAGGAGGAGGAGAAGAAGAAGAAGAAGAGAAGGGGTGGGTACTCTGTGATTAAGTGAATAAAGTGAGATCGGATTTTTTTCTGTTAATCTGGCAATTCCACGAAATATTATGTTAACCTCTAATTATCAAAATATAATAATGCATTTACAAAATGAATATTGCATAGTTTTATAATATTCTCAGATTAAATTCGTGTTCTGAGAGCAGAGAAGCATAAGCCAGGGAAGTAGTCTAAGTAGAGGTATTTTAGAAGAATGGAAGAAGGCAATATTCAGGGTCTCCCGCAAGTTGGAATGCTCTAGATATACCTGCTCTCTACCGAGTCGATGGCAATAACGCAATAAGCAGAAAATCCAAGTGATTTTGACACGCTCAAGGTTAGAAAGTTATGGCGCAAAGCGGCTGAGAAGCTGCAAGCGTGGTAAGCGGCCGTATCTTGCCGCCTGCTCCCCCGCTGTCGCCCGGTGCGAGGTCCATGACGTGATCGCTGAGTATTACGCTAATCAGCCGAGTCCCAACCGCAGAGTATGTGTGCGATGAACGCAAGCGAGTCGGCTGAATCATACGAAATTTCTCATCCCATTAAGTGAAAATATTTAAAAACAAAAAGGAGACAGATAAACAGATAATTTGAAAAAGGTCGCTTTGTAATTCGGGTGTCGGTCGTCGAATAGGGTGGCGCCGTTAGAGCCCCTTTCAAGATCCGTTCAGCCAAACTGACATGAATGCCTGCTATCTTCGCATGGACTGACCTTGGATAAGGGCGGGAAATTGGATCACTTATGTCGTCTGCTAAAGCATGTTGATGTGTAAGTCTAGAAAAAAAAAACATGATGGACTTTCAAACTTCCATATGGAACTAGTCATAGAATAACTGGGTACTAGAAGGGTCACTAGAATCTTATGAGTGAAACAAAATTATGAAATCATTGATACCGATCTCGACAATAAAATAATAATTGCTTTTTGATACCCATTACCTTACACTGCTTAAACAAACGATTTGCCTTTGTCTCTCAATCGACTCTGATCAGGGCCATGGGAATGTTTTGGGGTTGAGGATGCTGATGTAAATTTGACAAGCATAAAAAGAGGGGGGGGCGTCACTAAAAATAAAGCTTACTTTGGTCCAGGGAAATTTGACAAGCAAAAAAAGTTTAACTAGAGAATGTAGGTCATTTCCATTGTTAAACACCTACCAGAATTCCTGGGGGTGCTGCCTATGGAGAATACTACACGCAGCAACCCCAAGGAAAATCTTGGCGGTGCTTCAGCACCCCCACTTTCCCAGGGCCATGACTCCGATGCGTATCAGATTGAAGCTGGTTTTTTTTTTAGTCTTTATTGTTGTATTCATTTGCATTATGATGTTAATTGATCATAATTCATGTACACGATAATCATACAATAATCAAAACAATGCAAAAGAAAGAAGCAAAACAGTCATTTATGCTTCATGATAGGATAGTAAAAATATATCAAAGAAATCATAAATGTATAATCTTTATTGTTTACAAACGAAAGTCACTCAATAACGCTAATTTCATTGAAAAGTAATCTGATCATACACACAAAAATATTCATATCACCAAATAAAACGAACGACTTCACTACGTTTCCGGTTAGGCTTCAGTCATATCATTTCATTAAAACTATGCCATATTTCCGCTTTCATTTACGCTATCAACACAAAATAATCATATCTATATCAAATAAAAACAGTCTAATGATTACAATGAATACCTCGCAGGCATCGAATGATAGCGCGTTGTCGAGTATTTTGTCGAGCGCATTTCCGGTATGGGTGGAATCTTCGGGCGCATTAATTTCTAAAAACAATAACAAAGATTCGAGGTCTAATCAAGTCTATAGATTCTCGCTCTGAAACGAGCTAATTACAACATTTCCATCTCATTCACGTCTTCCACTTCAACCAGATGCCTGTTTCATTTGCAGGATTGGGTATCCCGCCTTAATCTAAATGAATTCAATTTGTTCTGATTATCGGTAATAATCTCGAGCTTAATCATTGCTATTGGAGACTTCTTGGGAGACGTTACTTCCGCTTTCTGTAGTAGCACCTCTCCAAAATGATATCTTCTATTTTGTTGAAAATAATTTTATCTGGGGGTTTATTGATTCAATCAAGTTCTGATTAAAGTTGATAATGACCAAAGCGCTCTTCATCCCATTCTTGTTTTTTTCTTCTTAATGGGTGTACAAGTTTGTTTCATTATTTTGTGTGTCTATATTGATTTTGTTTTTTGTCAATTAGGAATAATCTCAATAAAGTCTTTTTGATCACCTCATTAAAAGTAGTTGCTCTCATGATTAATAAGTGTATTCATTTTCTATTAGTATTCATTGGATTTTTGTTTACAATAGAGTTCATATCTTTTAGTGCCGAAGAAACAAAAATTATGTATGTGGGGAATCATTTCCCTTTTCAGAAATTCATAAGATTGGTCAGTCACAACAGCAGGAGGTTATTTAATAGTCTGATAGACGAAAGGTTGCCATGGGAACATTTTAGACTGGCCTTTGCGACGAAAAAGAAGTGAGTGTTGTAATGATAACTTTGATTCATTTATCCAACAAAAGGTACGTTAACAGGGGCCACTGATACTGGTTTTGTTTCAACGAAAGTAATTGATTCCAGTAGTAACAATATAGTGGACAATGTTACAAATAGGTGCATTTTTTGTTTGATTCCCATAAAGCAATAAACGTGCCTATAACACGATTCATGGTATTGTACTACGGATCCAAGTCTCATGTTATTCATAATTATTCATATTACAAGTATCTTCACATAGTTTCGAATGTAATAATAAACAAGTGAAATCATGTAGAATATAAGAATAAGGAAAGTAAATGGTCGTTTAAATTTTTTTTTATATTTTTCCGATATCGAGGTAAAAATGCCAGCATGTGGTAATGAGGGGATAGATTCAAGTGAAAATAGATCTGCGCATGCTCAGTCATCAATGATTTCAAAGCTGCATTCCAAGTCTGGACCATGCGAGTTCGGGGGATTGTTTTCATCAACCTTTGTCATGTTTGTTGTCAGACAAGTTGCCAGATCCTACAACTTTCCTTGTGTTTGATTGGCTGAGAAGTACTGTTACCATGGTTACAATGGTAAATGTCGGATAAATTAGGACTTGTCAGATAAAACAACCGCCAATTCCTTTCATGGAATGCTCCCAGGATCAAGTGGCAAAATTTGCTAAAATATGTTTATGCGCATGCGCAAAACCATGAGTAGCTGATCTGCACAAGTAATAATCCTTGCCAAACAGGTCTAAGCGCGTAGCAGAAGTTGCCAAATTGTGATTGGAATTGCCAGCCAGTGAAATAGGGCCAACACCAACTCCGTGTCAAGAAACTTGCCGAGCTTTAATAAACATCCAGAACATGAGATGCAAATGTTGATTAATGTTTCAAGGCCTAATTACTCAATCCTAACTCGCGTTGTTGCCTGGGCTGCGTCATTAATATGGTTAAATCAGTGCAGACACGTGTTAATGAAGACACATCATCTAATCTCTTATTGATTTCACCCCTCCGTGTGTCCCAAGTGAGGAGTCATTTATACCTTAAGTGTTTCCTGTTCATTAGAGAGATACGAAGATAGGTAGATTAAAAAATATAGATTTGGGATTGGTTCAGGGGTGTTGTAGTCGGGGAGGGGATCCCCCTTTCAGGGAATCAATGAAAAGAAGATTTCAATTCATGTTTTTAGAAATTAGAGGATTTGTGCCAATATTGAGGATCGTCATGCCCGTTACATTGATACGGAGAACGGTTATGATGGTGGTGGTTGTGGTGGTAGTTGTGATAATGATGAGGTTGGAATGATGTTGATCATGATGATGACGAGCAGCAGGACGAAGACAAAGATGAAAGGACGATGACAACGAGAGGAGGAGGATTGGTGATGATGATGATGACGACGACGATGACAACAACGATGATGATGCTGATCATGGCGGTGATAGTGGGGATTGTATCGGTGGTGATGACGATGATGAGGATATCTGTGATGACGGCAGCTTATATTGTTATTTGTCTGCATACTGTAATCTATACTTGAAAATACAGAAAATTCGTTTAGTGAAAACGGTAACGTCCACATACGCCACTCCTATTATTTAATCTGACCTACTACACCCTTTAATTACGTTGTTTGTATTATGTTCGTAACACAATTACGGTGTGGTTACATTAAATCTGTTTCAAAGTCTAGACTAAGAGCAACATTAGAAGTTGACGTAAATTGAATCATTAATTACACCATCACCCGAATTGTTATTACATGTTATTAATTCTTCAAGATTCTCTCGAGATACAAATGAGATCAAAGAATCTACTGTTTCTCGTCTTGGTCTTTATCAATCTATTCTTTGTTCATTGAAGGGAGGGGTCTGTTCTAAACGATATGTCGATAGATAAAGCGTTCCCCTTAGCGTTGTTATCGGAATAAGAAGTATGAATGATAATGATCTTGGTATGTAACCATAATTATTATTTTGTCTTTTGACTTAACATTGTTGTAGGAATTGATTAAAGATTTGGACTAGTTGGTTGATTAATTGATGTTATAGTTGATTGATTGATTGATTGATTGATTGATTGATTGATTGATTGATTGATTGATTGATTGATTGATGGACTGATTGATTGAATGCATCGAATATCATGTACGCAAACCCACAATCATCATTTTTATAAGTTTGGGTCATTTCACGGTCAACCAAAATTTCCAAATCTCAAGGAAACATGCGTGTACGTAGTTTCGACGACCGAGTCCTAATCACGAACACGGCGACGTGACGCACGTCGTATTACCAAGATCTTCTTCAATCTTGAAGCAAGTAATGAAGGATGATGGCAGTGTTACTACTAACACTTTTACCACACTGCGGGACGAGTGCGTGTTCCGTTTTAACAAACTGTTCACATGATGGAAGATATTCCATAAGTTTTAAGCTTACAACTCCATCGAGGAAAGGAAATGGTACTAGTGGGGGAAAGGGGACAATTCCCAATTAGAATTCTATTCAAAGAATATTGACACCCCAGTATTTTCAAGGTCAAGTCCACCCTAGCAAAAATTATTCCCCATATTTGACGACCGCACCATAACCATAATTAGAAGTCAAATGCTGTGACTTTAATTCGTTTATTTAAGTGTGTTAAATGTGTTTTGGGGAGAGGAAACGTTGCATGTTACAATCGTCTTGAAATATTCCCATCCGGATATTAGGTCCCTATGATATTTAAGATCAATCTAAAAAAGACAAAGGCCAACCGTATGAATTGTTGCAATATACCTTTAAGACTGGAGAGTGACCAATCAGAATATTTGTTTCCAAATAAGCGATCGATCACAAACGTTTGTGATATTAGGAGCCTAGGCCTTCGTTATTGTTTGTGACGTGCCCCTGTTTGTCGACTGTACTCTTCATTCCCCCTTGCACTTTGTAAGAATGCGACATTGAGAGACATTAAAAGCGATGAGGACAAGATGACTAAATGTGATTATGATATCATATTCCGATTAAGTGCAACAAAAGAGGGTAGTTGTCGGGGTCATAACGGGAGTGTACTTTAAGGGCGGGCCTTTTATAGTTGTTAGACGGGTAAGGATAAGATTGACTGAGAGCAAGATAAGAAACCAACGGTCCTGGTATCAAACGATTCTAAATTGGTTTTAAATGGCTGGCTAGCGAGCACGCATTATAGAACGGACGCGCCACGTCGCCCTGCTTCCAAAAGTGCGCGGCGTCGTTTGGAGTTTGGGGGAAAGGCAGGACTATAAAGATAATACACGCGTGTTACCACCTAATCATCTATGTAAAATCACTCTCAATGGGTTTTTGGTTAGACTTGCAATGATGTCCTATTATCGCTTGTAATTTTTGCTGTTATGAGGGTAGTAAAAATGGTGAAAGAACCGGTGCCTTTCTGTGTCTGCGATGTCAGGAAACATCCAGAGCGTGCGGCATTTTCCTTTAACGATCAGTGCCAAATTCGAGGGCCAACTATTCGAATATTAGTACATCATAATCTTGATCATATTGATATCAGGTCTCCTTCGTTTAAGCTCCGTCATTTTTTTATTTCTACTCATATTCTGTTATCGGAGCAATCAAATTCTTATTTGTGGCAAAAAGTGCAACCCTTGGAAGTAAGCCTGAACTTCAAGGAGATACCTTTAAGTGTTTGACATAAAGAAAGCAACATTGCACTCTACTTCCATTTATTATGAGAATTTTGAAACAATAAACCTTTCACTTCAGTATGTAATATTCCTAAATTAGGCACAAACCTAAGGCATAACCATGAGGATACAAAAAGTGGAAATCCTGTACACTATAATGGAGTATTCACAAACTTAAGTTTCTTAACAATAAAGAATTAACATGGGTCATCAAAACTGCCAGATTAAGAGAATTTTTGTTAATATTTCAGATATAGATTTGTATTGGCAGAATTGCACTTTTGAACTTATTATTCGACTTTAAAAATACCTCGTAAGAAAAACTACCAAATCTAATTGTCCCAGCGCAGAACTATTATTATCATTTGCTCGTGAAAATCGAGAAAACTTTCTAAAAACTTCATTTTACATCAATATTTGTTGGATTTGTGTTGTTAATTTGGCAATGATAAAAAATATAACAGATTGCTCAACCAATATTTTATGGATTGATTGATGGAAATATTTATAAATACATACTCCAGGGGAAAATTTATCGCAACTTTGCGAATTAGACAGGAATATGAAGTGCCAAAGTGGGAGCCTCATGAACTTAAGTTCCTGATGTTTGAAGAAAGTATAAAGGAATTTATTATAACCTTCTTCCAATTATAGCAAACGGTATATCATACCACAAAATTGCATTGTTGGTAAATATATGATTATCATTCAAGATCAACATATTTCAACTCTAGCAAGTCATTCATTGACAAAATTTTCGTTCAGCATTACTGATAAATTCATTATGAATGAAGAATATACTCAAGTTGTCAGCGTGCGCAATGTACACATTTTAAACAAGTTAAACACTTTTTATCGATTGGCAAATCTAAATTTATGTTCAGAAACACAATCGGGAATACATTGCGTATTTGACCAATCCAGGATTACACAAGTAATCAATAAGTTACAACTCACATTTTAACGTTGCTGTTATTATTGCTGTTGTGTGTTTTTTGTTCTTACTTCTTCAATTCGTAAATAACATCTATTATTATTATTATTTATTTCGGTAACAAAGGGGCCCAGAACGGACAATGGCATATGCGGAACAAGAAAGCAAGGAAATAGGTAATAATAAGAAAAATATACATATATAAAGCAAAGTAGACACCACACAAAAAATGAAGTCCCATTATTACTTCGAAAGGTCAAAAACATTCGCAAAGATGATGAACTTATTACCACAGAAGTATTCGTTTTCCTGCATTTCGCCATATACTTTGTCCTATTCTTCCAATTTTTCGTATTTGCTGATGAAATTCATACGGTAGGCAGCGGAAAGATGATAAGACGTACACGAGATCTTTCATATCCGATGATGTCCTACGAATTGGTCAATGGGTGCCGACAAACCACAAATGTCTAAACGGGTCCCTTTCCGGCCGCTCGTCATATTCGAGTAGATTTTTTTTCTGTTCTGTGGTCAATATGATACGGAAGATGCAAAATTGTCAAATTAGACAAAATATTCGTTTGTGTATATTGACTTCTATGATGGGTGACCTCGTCATCAAAAGTAAACAGCGACCTTTGAGTTGCGAAAGTTTGTATGACTTATTTATTTTTGCAGCATTATAGCATAACGTCGATATTACACTCTCTGATATCATGGATATGGAATTGTTATTAACATGAAATATAGAAATGTTTATTTTTAGATTTTTTAGCTTTTATTGGGTTGATGTTCTACATGTATTTGTATTTGATTTATTAATACATAATCATATCGTCCTCTGTAATTGACTTCCTTGTTTTATACAAACGAAAATAAAAACCAAGTTTCTGGCTCTTGAAGCAAAATCGACCAGCTTTTATAGCCTTTATTTTGAAGATCATGATGATTTGCATCATTTATCAACAAAAAATCATGTTTCCAGATCAGCGTTGATACTTGTAATGAATTCTTTAAACACTCATCACAAAATTAGTATTTTCATTTTCATAAAATCATTACTAATAGGCCCTATGAATGGATTTTTGACATGTTTGACATTTTGTCAAATAATTCCAGAAAAGATTTTCTTATATCATTAAAAGCTACCGTCATATGTCATTCTTAGGTTCTATATTTCTATACCTTCAAACCCTCTTCTGCCCCCCCCCCCCTCCCCCTCCTATCTCTCTCTCTCTCTTCCTCTCTCTCCGCACCAAACCGAGCGGTAATAATTAGATACAATAACAAGTCGTAATGAGACGCAATCATTATGAATCTATTCCATTTCTGTCCATGTCGCCTATTCTCTTTTAATGGGTAGCTCTGGCGGGGAAGATCCGGGGAGTGCCCTTCTCAGCAAGAATCGCCCTTGCTCATTGCAGCAGGCGATCTCAAGCCTCTCCATCGTGCCTTTTGTCTCCAATTGTCACTAAAAAAAATAATAATTACGATTCTCCACTCCCGACAAAGGGTTTCCATTTCACTTTTGGTTCTTTCTTGAGGAGAAAGGGTTGAGCTCGCGCGACAGAGTGTTTTTCGTAAGGTGATTGTTCGATGAGTTTAGATGGTCATTGGTCATTTGTAGCTATTGTTGGAGAATCATAATTCCCCACCACACTCACAACTCAATATCGCAGCCTGCATGGTCGCAGTCATACCAAAAGAAACATCCACCAGACCGATTGAGATGATTACATTATTTCAAATGACATATGCCATAGATTTAGGTTTGGCTTCGTTGGTATGACCATCCATTGTATGACTGTAGCACTTCAGGCGAAAAGAGGCAGTATGGGTAATATAGAACAGGATTAATTGCACTTAATTCTTTTTCATTTTCAGATGCATTCTAAAAAAAAAGGTTATCCAATTATTGGGTAAACATGAAAAACATGCATGAAAAATGCATAATTATGCTTGTTTATGGGTGGAAAATCGCAAAATCTGCTAAGAGTTTGTAAAATATTACGAAGTCCTTGTTATTCATGCGTGAAACATGCATGCGTTTTACCTAATATTTTTTACCAAACGCTATAATGCATGTTCCCTTTTCAAATATTAGGTAATTTTTAACAATGGTGTACAGATGGGAGGGGACTCTAGGGCACTACCCCCAACCCACCCCAAAAATACCAAGGAAAAAAGAGAAAAGGAAAGAAAATTAAAGAGAGAAGGGTGAAATATGATACTATTTTCTGAATATTATGTCAAAATCTATCACAGAATTCGATTTTTGTAAAAGAAATGTATATAAATTCCTTTAAAAATTGTATCATTACTCCACGGATTATTATTCAAAATGTTTTAGAGCGACATCGCTTGTAAACATACTTCTATATTGGATTATGGCTGAAATGCTCTTGTGGTATTGTTTCTGCTGGTAGGAGTTTATTTCCATCATATTCCGAGGGCAGAAGTCTTGGAGATTAATCAAGAGTTAGAGATTCTGGTGGTTGGGTTAAAAGAGCAACAAACTATCTCATATTGATTTGCATCCTATGCAATACAGGTCATAAAAACTGCACATCTCACTATCAATTTAATGCAATGTTCATATGATTTAAAACTGAATACCAATCAATCGATTTTTGGCGTATGATATTCGAAAGGGCATGAAGGGAGTCCGGCCGAGTTGTCATTTGGTTTGGTTTTATATGCCATATAGAAATGGAAACCATGTAAAATTTACACATATTAATATATGGAAATTAACATTAACACAAACACTGAAGAGATACAGATGTGTCTTTCCATAATTCAGAGCATTTGATCATAATCTTATCTTTCATTTATTTCGGGATAAGATAATAAGCATTGGCATGTCTTGTGGGGAAAGCATAATTTGCAACGAATAAAGGAATATACGGGTAATACACAAGTTGTGCGAGAAAACACTTAAAAGATACAGTGCTAAAATAACACCGTGAAATTTGATTTTAACACTATAAGTGAGTCTTCTAGTTTCAGGTCAGTGGCTCACCCAGCCTTCTTCTTAAAAAAAAATATTCGTCTCAACTTGCCAAAAAAAATTCTGTTATCTAAGACTAAACACCAATATCTACGATTAGGAGAAACTGTATTAATTTCATGAAATGAAATAGATTCAGCTGGAATGAAATAATTGTTTCGAGTTTTTATTCGTTTCGTCACCGTATCGTACTCCTATTGCTGCCTCATACTTTGCTGTTGCGTATGTTCCAATGTTGTGCAAGTCCCTTATATTAGCTACCTAATGTAATAAAAATGATTATCGGATGTGGGTCTTGGGGGTCACGGACCCCAGAAAAAAGTTTCACGAAAAAAGAGAAGAAGAAAAAAAATGAAAAGAAACATGGTGAAATTTGATACATTTTCATATCACGTCAAAATCCATTACAAAATTGTATTTTTTTTACCAAAAAGTCAAAATTTCACTTTACGCTATCTGCTGATGTTCCCCTCGTTAACGCTCAATTCAAACCGCCCCGTTTACCATGCGATTCCTTAAAAAAACAATGAACAATCATACAAAAGATTTTTTGTCGATCATCAATATGAACTCCTATGAACTTATTCGATCCTAGCCCCGGTTACATAATAATAAAAGACACGAGTCATTCGTATCTATGAAAAACCGTGTACAGAAAGCTTTACTTCAATTAATTATAAAATTAAATTGTAGTTCTTTCTGTTACAGACAGGACCCCGGAGCACGAACTTTTGTAGGTTGACACTCGACATGGATACTACCAGCTAAAAGAAAAGAGGGTTTTTCAATGGTACGCAGTTATTCTTATTTACATTATTGTATCATGATCGCTTTATGAAAGTCATTCAAATTGACAGGAGGCCAAAACAATTATGTCCGGATCGTAAGCTGTCTTTGGTCAATTATTAAGATATAGAGTTTCAAGGAGCATAAAAGAAAATACTGACTTTAATCGTAAAATTATACACCGCACCCCTTGTCTTTGAAATGTCTGGTATAAAGACTTTTATCACGGACGGCGTGATAGTTTATACCCATGTTTTTAACCTCTGTTGACAAATAGCAAGTCATTAAAAGCTGAGGTATCGCAATAAAACAGATTATATAAAACGCCCTCCCCCTCATCTGAGCTGTATACAACTGCTAATGAAAGTTACAAATAAAACTGAATATTGATTAGATTAACTGTAAAAGAACGTTCACTGTATAATTTATGCAAATTAATAAGAAATACACTACACAGTTCGAAATCGTTTTTAATTCATAGGGATCGTTGTTAATGATTTACGCAAATAGGATCATTGTTTTTTTTTTAAATGAATGGATCTCAATTTCCATTCACAAAAAGAAGCGAGTTACTTTTCGTAAAAAAAACTTTCAGCCGTGAGTATATACCCTCTTTTTGAGTTATAAATAGCAATCCATATAAAGAGCCGCAGTTTCTATCCCTCCTCTCCCCCTCCCCCATAGCCCCTTTCCTAGTGTTCGTTAACAGTGGCCTTGCTTTAGGATCTGAATTTCAGATCATATATATATGTATATATATATATATCATATATATAGCTGTCGTCCCTCTTTTCATGTTTTAGGATGAGCGGTTTATTGTGGTTTGTCTTTAATGGGAAATTATGAACATCGGGGTATTCTAATACATATAAAATCACCAGAATGACTTCTTGCAAAGATGTTGTGTTGCGCAATGCCTTCAGTCACACTGGCGGATCCATAGGGGCGCAGTCGGCCCGTGCCCCCCCCCCTTGAAAGTGATTACTTTTTTGTGTGTCAAAATTTTTCGTCGGGTGAATGTGGCCCCTCCCCCTATCGAAAAATCCTGGATCAGTCCCAGCTCAGTCACACTGGTGAAGCAGATTCCAGACCGACCAATTCTATTACGTTATTCCCAATGTCATACCATCGGTCAGTTTGGGGTCGGGTTTGGTGTAACTGTACCATTTGAACTTGATAAGTCGACGTCGGAATCGCCTATAAGTAATAACCTTGACTGTGACACATTATTTTGCCCCTGCGACAATTGCTCCAGGCTATGTAGGGTTAGGGTAACGGTTGCAATAGGGTTTTGTGTTAGGTTTAAGGTTAGGTTTAGGATAGGATGCAGTTGTAAACCAAGGGTTGAAGCTGGTCATTCGAATAGTGCGTGGGATTTTTTAGAGCGGAGCAATTGCTGCCGGAGCAAATGTCATGGAACCGTCACGTAACATGTCTCTACTTACATTATCATAGCTATGCGCAAAGAGTATCACAATCATACTTTCGGCAACCATTTATCACAATTTTTGTGTATGCCTAATGTAGATAATGCCTCATTAATTTGTAAATAGACATGGTAGGTTACCCCCCCCCCCCTCTCCCACTCCTGTGATAAATGGTTGCCGAACGTATGATTGTGATATTATTTGCGCATAGCTATGATAATGTAAGTTGAGACAATGTTACGTAACACCATTTTCGGATTCTATTCTTTCATCAACTGAAGGACAATAAAATATCAGTCGTACTTGTAATTGTGTTTATTTCTTTTCCAATAATGTCGGCAAATAGAGCGAATAACATGAAACATTTGAACCGCGAAAACGCGTTAAAACATATTTGATATAGGCCATGTAGGTCTATACATTGATTCAATAGAAATCACGTCTAAAGTTTCTTTTTTTTTCTTTCTCCTTTTCTTTTTGTGGGTCACAGATTCCGTATAACATGCGATCGTGCGAGAAGGGTGGATAATTAGCCATTGTTAACTCTAAAAATTATGTCAAGGTGATGCCAAAACATCGCTCCCGCTGTATTTCATCCTTGGCTGAAAGTTGAAGTTTCAAACAAGGACAGGGGATGAATTAAAAGCGCAAAGACTGACCATAGATTTGACCACAGGCATGCGCGTCAGAGCCTGCAAATCATTTGTTTCACAGCACGCCATTGCTCAACGCGCCGCGTGAAACTGCCAATTATACCATTAGTCTTGGCTCGTGTATGCAGACTCCGATATGATTGGCCCATCTTCATCGACATTCAAGAACTTCAAGTCAGAAGTTGTAAAGCTGACAGTCTAACATGAAAATGGTTAATTGTCGATATTTGTGTTTCACGTCAGTGCTTCTTTCATAAATATCAAACACGTGAAGCATAACTGGTTTTCAACATTCTTTCACATCAATAACTTTCAGACTTCAAATATTTTGTGATCGAATATAGGTTTTTTATGTATTGGGACAGGACATTCCAGTGAATAATTGGCATATATGTTCTTTAAAATTAATTTATTTCTAAAGTTCTATTCAATCATGTCAGTCGGGCATGCTTATTTGAAGAAAATGGTTTTAATGACAGTGCACTCTTCATGTTCACTACTTAATGTACGTTACACATTTGAAAACAATATACGAAATCGTAACTATAATGTTTCTTTAAAGGAAAGACGCCTATAGCATCGTTATTCTTTTCATCCACATTTACTATTGATTAATTCTGTTTTTAAAAATCAAACATATTCGAATCAAGGTTCAGGACCCAAAACTGCACATTTTTTTATAATGATGTTTTAAACATGTACTTTATAATTGGCAATTAAACAAAACAATCAAAGAATAACAAGAAACTTAAAAGTCATTCTCCCCCCCCCCAAAAAAAATCATATACTATGATGAATATTTATCAAAATTTAACGTTTTCCTATTTTCCAACAATTCTTATTGTCTTTTATTCTGTCTAAAAGTCTGTATCATTTTGTCTGTGGATGTCCATTTCCTGTCACAGGTAAATCTTTAGTCACCCGACTTGTGTCTTTCTCCTGACGCTGTTTGAGACTAATAGGTAAGCAAGATGCCAACCTATTTTTGATGGGAGATAATAAAGGTGCTCGTTGTCATATGACCTTTATTTTTGTCCCAAATTGACCTTCTGTTAAGAGCCAGAAAGGCGTTAGCTGCAAGTAAATGCATAACTGGCAACCTGCCCTCTTGCTCTAGACAGGTAGGATGAGGGGGTTAGAGATGTGACCGCCTCGCAGCAGGGGCGTAAGGTGGGGCTTGACGCGAAGAGATAACTCTGCATCGTCAAATTAAGATGAACGGAAAAGATTAATTTCAAAATGTAACCACTGAAATGTTATCATGGTTTGAGACTTCCGGTATAATTGCACGTCTTAAATTGAATTTTATCTTGCAACTATCTGTTCGTTTTCTTTTCTTTCTTAGCCTTGATGTTTTCTATTCAAACAATTAAGACTATAGCATTTTCATTGTTAGAATTAATATTAATATTTCAAAAATGATACTGCAAAAGGTCATTTTTTATTATTGCGGATTTTCCACCTCATTAAGATATTTTGTTGTTTCAGGTTCAGAAAGAGCAACGATTTGTCACTATTTTAAAAATGGACCTGTACAGCAACTACAATATATCAACTCAGTTCAGGACATTTTGGTATTTACATTTCTCATTCCTTTTTCTTTAAAACTTTATTTCGAACTTCGATTATTTTGCTATCGCTATACATCAAGATATACACTTTCTTAGAATTTATATGACCGACAACGTCACGGAATATCGATTTCTCAATGCATCGAGCGCAATTAGATGATTTAATACGGTATTTTTTTTCCTTAATGATGTAGAAAAACCATCCTTATATTAATTTCGTTTTAAAAGCAAACACACAATAATTTTATCAAACAATAATCTCCCTTTGTGTTGCTCCTTTGACAAAGAAATCGTTTAAAAAGGTAACTTATCGCTAACTATAACTCATTATTACAACAAATTACTCTTAAACCGTTCTTTTGGTAGCAATAAAATCTACAAAAAAAATAAAGAGAATTTTTGTATTCTTACTCAAACAAATCAAGAGAACATTTTTGTAGCAATATATACATAAAAGTTCAGTTTAAAATTCAAAAGAAAATCCTCATGATAAGCCCGGCTGCTTCGGTCTCTCGCTACCTAAAAGTTTTGAAAATATTAAACCATTTCCCTACCACTGGTATCATATTTCAACGGATAATTAGGTTGTCACATCTTTGCTTGCATTGAGTTCTTATTAGGCTGAAATGCGTTGGCAGGCAGAGGCGTTGATCAATGCTTCGGATGGGGTTGGGGCAAAAGTTGAAAAAATGTACGCAATTTTCGGCGCGCTTTGCGTGTCAAAACGAAAAATTTGCGATTTTGCCACATAGTGTTTGCCAAGTTCAATGGTTTTAGAATGCTTTCAAATTCTTTTTTAAAACATATGAATGTATTTACATGGCATATTGTGAATTTTTCAAGTTTTTTGTTCAATTTCACAGGTGACGCCAAACAAATGATATATGAATTATTGGGGGCAAATCAATATGTTTGCCCCCCCCCCACCCCCACACCGAATCAATGCCTCTGTTGATGGCAGGACACATTTATTCTTGACGTGGACCTTTTCGTCCGTGACAGAGTTTGCGTTTGGCTGTGAAGGCGAAGGCTGCAAGTCTCCCACAGGCGTCTGCTGCTTGTAATAGTCCCACCTAGAGATAACTAGAGAGGGCGAGTCATGAAGGCCACACAGCCGGGTCTATCGGGGCGCCGAGCTGTCGGCTGTCCATGACCTTGGGTAAGCGGCTCGCTGCGGGAAGGAAGGGCTGAGTATAGGGAAAGGGGTCTTGTAGCGGCCAAAATCATTAAGGTCTTCGGATTAAAATTCTTCGGATGACGCAGGTGCTTCACTTAAAGATAAACTTAAGTTTCATGGAAAACTCACAGTGAATAGCATTTTTTATGAATGTTCTATTTACCAATTTAATATCTGTTTGAGCCGAATTTCTATTACATATAGGGACCTATATAGTTTAGGGGGCCAAGGGGAGCCCCCCCCCCATTCCTCAACTTATTTGAAATAAACGTTTATGGTCATCCCACCTTTCAAAATCGTTTCGCAGCACGGGCCCCTAATTTATATGGTCCCCAAACGGCCATAAAATAACAATACAAAAATATTATATTTTACAATATTCCGGCGATCTTAGTTTTTAAAGCAATTACTTTTAAATGTCTACCACTCACTACATTTGTGAGCTCAGTTTATAAATCTTTCTTACGATTAGATACTGCAAAAACCCATTAAGCTTATATATTGATATACAAATTAAGTTTGTTATTTTTCAGCAAAATGTGTAGTCACGTGCTGTTTATAGAGGTTGGAACCACGTCATGGTTGAGTGAGCACACTTTATGATTGTTAAAAAACCATCATTAGTTACTTTTAATTCAGTAAAAGAACAATCCAGTGACTTATGAAGTTGCAGTTTGGAGCGCATGTTCACTCAAGCATAAGTACTGGAACATTCCTCCAAAGCATTTTGCTAAAAAAATGTTTCGCCAATAATTTATTTTAAAAAAAAAAGGTTTATCCAATATTTACACAGGTTGTTTAATTTTTATGCGCACACTGAGGCGAACCTCGGTCATTGGATTCCATGATACAGTACTAAAGGAAATGTAAAAGTGTATTAAAAAAAGTGACTATATTTCCTTTTCTTCGTGATCCCACTGTCTGTTTTTTTTTCGCTCCTCATTTTTGAGAGAAATACTCTCACAGAAATACACTAACGTAGATGGCGGGCTTTAGCGGGATGCTTTTGGACTTCCAATATTCACTCCCAATGTTCGATTTTGTCTGAAATTACCCAGGAGTCATGTTTGATATTTTCTTTTGTACATTATTTTGATAGTTTCACTCTCTATACTTTCGTACTTTTTGTATAAACTTTTTTTCTTTTTTTGTTTTGATAATAATAATCCCTTGGGATGAATAATTTTGTTTTCATGCATGAATTCAAGCAAAATTTGGTACCCTCGTTATATTTTTGGTCATGTTGGTCCAGTGAATTTTGAATCTATCGAGAACGTCGCAGTCTCTCTGATCAACCTAAAGACAAATTGCACTCGTGTCCTAATGATGCCTATATATCGAATTTGGATTTATTCAATACTAAATGTGTTTAATGATTAAATAGTGATGCACATAAAACATCCCTTGCCCAAAGGTATAAGTACCATCCATTCCAAGGATCGAACCCCGACTATCATGTCTCTACCCAGACCCCTTACCAAGTCACCTCTGATACTACACTCTAAATTACAGGGATTTGAAATAAGTCCACATGGACTGTATAAGGGACCAATCGAATTCCGGATTTAGTTTCAATCCTTAAGATTAATTTTTAAATCTCGAAAGATTTAAATTTAAATCATTTGAGATTTAAATCTAAGTCTTTAGGATTAAAACTAAATCCAGAAATCGATTGGTCACTAACTACAGTCCATCTGGACTTATTTTTACATCCCTATCATTTAGATTGTAGTAACGCATCTACCATGATAATAATAGGGCGATACACCTTTTGATGTATAGTATGTTTGTCTCAAACTGTCAATTATTTTTTTTTCAATGCAAGTCAGCTTAATCAGGGGCCTGTTGCAGAAAGAGGTGCGTTTAAACGCAAGTCAAAAAATCAATCGCAAGTCCCAAATGCGCGCTGTTGATTGGTTGAAAATCAAGTTGCGCGTGATTTTTTGAGTTGCGATTGATTGCAACTCTTTCTGCAACGGACCCCTGGACTGATCATTGCATAGCGCACAGAGGTGAAGAGAGGGTACCTACCCGCCCCGCCCCCATAACGACCCAAATAAAGGATTGTTTTAGCCTGTCAATTTTTTTCAGATAACATTCACACTTTCACACATTCCTTGTAAATCCTTGATGATCTACTATTGATACACAACCATACAAAAATCAACTGAATGCCAATAAAGATGTCATAAACCTATACAATATGACACTTTTGACAGTAACTTACTACCCTCGATAAGCACACTAACTGTTATAGATGTTCATAGTAGTGTGCTTATCGAGGGTAGTAAGAAACTTCTATAGCTTATTATTTAAAAGAAGAGTTGGCAAAAGAAAGTACTGTAATTCAGTTATTTTCATCTGCTTATTTATATGATACTAAATTTTATTTTCTTATTGAGTGAGGATCCCTCATGAAATGGATTAAGTTGTAGGTATTAAAAACAGAAAATTAACAATACGAAAACAGAAGGAAGAAAAAAATCATTGAAATTAAAATTATGTGTTTGGTGCCATGGTAGATGGAAGGTGATAAATGAAATGTGCAGATATCGAAGAGATTACGTTCTTCCTTCTTTTCGATGTGAAATCAAGGGGCGGGGAGGGGGGTACAAATTGTGGGGTGGAGTGGGTTAAAGAGGACGGCCCCATAAAGAGCAGAGATCTTAATTGGGCGTGCAAGTGACATTCATTGATGGATGATCAAGCGGGCAGGCCAGGCAGCCAGGCAGGCTGGGGGTTACCATTGACCGGTCGAGTACTGTCTTAATCAAACACAGAAATGTCTTGAGATTTGACAATTTAAAGGGTTCAGTGCCCCAGTAAGTGGGGCCCATGTGGATTTTCTCACATGCGATTCTCTTTCAGGCACGAATAGAGTTGTTTGTTTTTACCACTTGTGCGGGAATTAATATGAATGGACAGAAGACACTATAATTATGGCTTCGTCTTCAACTTCATGAACTCAAGATTTGCAGATGCTTACGATTACGATCATAACCAGGGATAGTAGTGTGGGGGCTATATAAGAGGCTGCAGCCTTTAAAAAAAAATCACAAAAGAGATATTTTGTAACATCATTATATTGTGTTTCCAGCATTGCCATTATATTAACTTTATTATTCCGCCTATTTTACTTTTTGCGTGCAACCTATATGTATATTACAAAATTAATCATCAATTTATAAATTATCGATTCTTCTATATATGGACACTCGATATGCTCTTAAATTAGAAAACTAACAACTTAAGTTTACTTTTTCAATTCAATTCAATTCAGGTTTATTGCAAAAAACATGATTGGCAGTCACAGACTGAATAGTACATGTTTACACAATACCAATATATAACAATTATCAAAATTACTAAGATAAACAATGAATATACAAATTAAAATTACATATGTGCAGTTTTCAACCTGATTTGTAATAATCTTGAATATAATTTTCTGTACAGGAATAATTGAAATATGTTTTGTTATTTATATATGTCAACATGTACAGAAGAAACTGTAATTGTTGAAAATGGAAATAAACGAATGAAATGAAATGTAGTGAAATCAAAATGGATTTAAAATGGATAAAAATAAAATGATAGATAATAGTACAATATTGCACTTTCATTACACAAATTTCAAACTTATTTACCATGGTACTTATTTAATAATCTTGTCAGACTTGGAAGAGCACTGTTCTGAAATCTTTTTGTTTTACATGGAATCTCCTTATATTTATTCATATGTCGTAAATTGAAAGTGTTTGTTTTCAGTGGAGGTAACCAGTTTTTGTACAATAAAATTCATTTCTAACTTTAAAGCGAAATCTGTGGTAAGTTTTACTCTTCGAATTTCAAGCGATGTCAAATTTAAGGTATTTAGAGCCATGTCGTAAGATAGATACTTGGTTCCCAAGTTTGTTTGTTTGTTTCAAAGTAAGAGATGCGGCGAATATAGGTACACAATACTCTAGGACTGGTCTTACATACCCTAATTACACTGTTAACTAATCACATTCAGATAGATTGTAAGCTTTCAATCTTCTTAGCATGTATAACTTTTTATTGCTCTTTTTCATTATTTCGGTTACATGAGCATTCCACTTTAAATCATTCTGAATTGTAATTCCTATAGGATTTTCTCCCCCCCCCCCTTCTCCCTCTCTCCCCCTCATTCTCTCTCTCCCTCCCTACCCACATCTCTCTCCCTTGATCCCTCCTACATAGCACCCTCTCTTCATATCTCTCCTCGCTCCTTTTTTCGCACACACACACACCCTCACACACAACTCACACACACCCTCACACAGATGCCGTGTATGCCATAGCGCTTTGCCTTCGTGTAATCCCGTTGAGAATTCTGTCCATATAAACATGATAAAGTTATCACACGAAATCACCAATTTGTACAGTAAATAATACCAATAATCCGGTATGCCTTGCAGTCTTTTTAGGACGTATTGAAAAAGAAAATATTCTTATTGGTTCCTCTTATTCCCTCCTGCCTTCTGACCCCTTCCCTTGCACCATCTCATCAAACAAACCTATTAGTGAGATTTTGGACACGCACCAGTAATGAAATTGCATTAAAATTCGGTCTTCCTCAATCGCTCTCTCATTAAATCCGCCTATTTCTTCATCGCTCGTTTAAACTTGGCCACGGAGGCAAAATGCCTCCAATTTTCTCGGTGCGGATATGAAAATAATTCTTGCCAACTCGAACACGTATTTGTTCATTTTTGGGGTATATCCGTTTCTTAATATCGTGCACGCTCAGAGGACATTCGAGGCAATTCTAACCATTTAAGGGTACAAATTTCTCTCTAAAATCAGATTGCCCATTTCAATTCGTCTTACAAACGGTAATTATCGTCCCTTTTGAGTCAATTCGCAACCTTTGTAATCAGGGACGTTCTTATATGATCTGGTAATGAGTTCGTGAACAAACTTCACGCATAATCACACCAGACTTGAGTTGATTCTTATTATTCCTTTTTTATTTTATTTATTCATTTTTTTTTTTTTTGGGGGGGGGGCTTGGAGGGCTGTAGCGATATATGTGATCTTTGTCAGCTTGTACAAAATCAAACAGCATGAGACAAGCTGACACTGTCAAATTAGAATGTATTGCAATAAACTTCCTTGCAATTAATTTTAAATGAATAAGATTGAAAAATTGATTCTGCGGCAAATCATATTTATCCATGCATATATTTTCCGGTGCAGGAAAAAAATCAGGAATTCGCTAAATGTGTATACATTCATTGCAAGACTTATTTGGTGACTGAAACATTGGTTAAGGTTAATAATGTGAACTTCCAAATCTGTAGTGAATATCTAATCTTTTTTCATCAGTTGATTTTGACAAAGACCCAAGACATTTACATTTCACATTTGATGATAATTAGTGTTCTTTCTGGGTAATGTTATAATTATTATTTTCATAATGGCCTTGTACCAAAAATAAAATCATATATATAATATGAAAAATATAGAGAATACTTGTTTCTCGAGCGCAGAAATTATGAGCATACGTGAATTGTAAGAGTTCCTGAAATGCTTAAAAGTAAATGAAAAAGGGAAAAGAAAACATGATTGTTTTCATGTAAAGCCACGAATAATCTACTGAAACACGTTTTTTATTTTATTCAATCACACCATTACAGCTCTAGGATAGACACCTTTCAAATAAGTAGTGATGACTGGAACAGTGAGCAACATATTTCATTTGAACTTCCGAACTACATGTATAGGGAGAAGTTTGAAGTATATCATGTCACGTTCCCAACAACTATGTATCCGGATGATTTGGCAATAGATATTTATCGTTTTTACTATTCCGAATTTTTTAATACTCAAGGGAAATGTGTCTCGTCTTCTATTATTGAAATACAATTGTATTACAACGATTGGTAGACATGGGGGCAGTGACTACATAAATTAGGGGAGAAGGGAATATTAAAAACTAGGGGGAAAAAACAACCAAAAAACGGTTATGCGTCCAGCAGAGAATAGGGAAAGGGGAGGGGAAAGAGAAATAGGGTCGAGAGTCAAGTATCGTGGAAAAGATAAAGCAGTTCATGTGTTATACATTGTACTCATTAAGGAATGAAAGTTTTAGGTGTTTTTTAACATAATAAACTAAAATAAGAGTAACTAAAATTTCTAAGATTTTTTTTTAAAGTTTGATGTGTCGTTCAAATACTGATATACAGACAAGAGTTTGATAGAGAAAGAAATAGGGAGGACGAGTGAGTGGGCAAAAAAATGAGGGGGACATAGAGGGAGGGGGACAAGGAAAGTGAGATTAAAGATTGAAAACTGATTATATCTTCGAATTCTATAAATTGACCACCTGAAAGAGAGAGAGAGAGAGAGAGATAGTAGGAACATGTTTGTGATTTTGCTTAACGGAAATGAATTCAACTGAAGCAGTGCTGTCCATCCTATGTTGTTTCTTGAGCATTTCTTTTTGCAGTGTTTAATTGGTAACACGGCCAGGTCGCGCGCTCATCAACGGGATAGGCCAACAACGTATATAGATGAGCAAGTCGAATACGTGCAAATAATGAGGCCTCAAGTTTCTACCCAGGGCGTTGTATTTTGCAAGTGAACATGATGAGACACCGCCATTTGCAGTACATTAATTCCGATAAGATTTATTGATTGCATCAATTTCAGTCAAAATATATGAAAACAAACATTGTCTAATATGAATATCAATTGAACAATCAGTCTCATCCAAATCGATTTTTTTTTATTTGAAGCCCTAAACACATAAATCTTCCATCAACATTTTGAGCTTAGATGGAGTTCCAAAATAAAATTAGGTGAAATGGAAAAATAAAACTATATATGTCAATCTCTCTCGACCCTTTATTATCATCCACTCATCCAAATAAATAAATATAAAATAATTATACATAGTTCATCCATGGTTTGGTCATCAAAGCATCCCCCAATAGAACCAGCAACACGCTGTATTATTATCGGTATCCGACGCCATTGGGGGAAACAAGTTGCAGTATTTTTATATAAACATTCAAATGTAAAAAAATAATACAAAAAAATAATAAAAAATAAAATCAGATTGATCAGAGACCTAACTAATATTATTGATACTAAAGATAACCATCATGATTATTGCATGCCAATAATAGGTGTATTATTTTATGTTTTAATAATTCGTGACTACAGTGATATCATAACAATCGACTACGAATTAAAGTCGAATTTTACCCTTTCTACAAGCAAGGAACTTATTCACAACCAAAATGTCGATATTGGTATTTGTTTAACATTTCCATTTTGAACCTGAAATATAGACATTTCAGCTGTGTATACTTCCAAAAAAAGTGTGACACATTCTTTCTGTTGTGAATGAGGTCGCAGGTAGATCGTAATGTGTCCGGCGTTTCTCCGCTGATTAATCGTACCAATAATGAGTTCATATCTACGGTAGTAAGCAGGCAGTGCTGCTGTTGCCATCCGGTTGGGTATTGAGCGTCAGGGGTTAGTTCTTATTTGATATAATCCATTAAAACGCTGTTAATTGATTGGTGAAAAGTAAACCACGTGACAAATTCTATATTTGCCTACCAACATATAAAGTGGTGCTTGCTGACCTCACAGATTAACAACTTTGATATATCCTGTCATAATTGTTGTTTTTATATAATATTATTTTGGCACGTTGGGTATGCACGAAATAATGTATATTGCAGTGTGTGCTACATTAATAAATGCGACGCAATTATCACTATTTTAAATAAAAGTTCGTTGCCCTTCGTATTATCTTTTTATCATCCGCTCTTCAGTGGATTATTAAAAACTTTTGCTCTCTCGGTGACATGAATGTACTAGTCACGCCATCTTTTATTAGCTTAGATTCGGAAAGAGCTCAACCCAAATCTATTCAGATATGATACTTTGTTCTATTACTTTCACCAACAGTAATTATTCTTTTAATGTTACGAGGATTAGAAAAAAACAACACTCCCTGAATTCTCACTTTAGTTGACTGAAACAAATTACAAAACGGAGAATGAGATAATACCATGAGTTGCAGGATGCACGCACAATCTTCCGAATTGAAATACTGCACAACTGCACGGTGAACTGCCAGGGGAATACCTTATTCCATTTATCCACAACTTCTTCTTCAGTCTTCTTTTCTTCTTACCCCTACATTATTTTTCCTTCTCCTCCCCCTCATTCCTCCATACTATTCTCCCTCTAATCTCATTAATGTAAGTATCTCTCTCTCTCTCTCTCTGCCTCCGTCTGCTACCTTCCGCCTCTCTTTCCTCTCTACTCTCTGTATTGCTCTACCCTCTCTCCCTCTCTCTCTCTCTCTCCCTTACTCTTTCCATTTAATTCGAACTTAACTTTTTATAATTATCTCTGATAACAAAAAATATTGAGATCTTTTTAGGCACATACATTTTTATACATTCATTCAAAAAGTTGTTCAATTCAAGTGTGCTCCTGATTTCCCCTTTTTGTATCCCGACCTGCCATTATCTTTAAGACTTTCCGGAATTTAATAAAGGATACTGTCATTATTTCAGATTTGGTATAACGGCAATCATGCTCAAGTTATTTGGGTATGCGTCATTATATTACATGTATAATGTATGGTTTTATTTGATAGGTGACACAATGTTATGGATATCACAAAGATTCTACATTTTAACCAAAGGCCAGTAAACAAAAGGGTGTCATCCAGAAACAGGATAAAGTACAAAGCACGGACACGTCCGAAATTTTTGCCTCTTTCCCGCCTTTTTATGATTGGTATTGACATTCGTTTTGTGTATTAAAGATATTGATAACACGTCTTACGAATCAAGTTAAATTGGTTTTATATCGAACTACTTGTGCATGTAATTAGAGGTGGTCACTTTTTACCAGAACAGCTTTGTCAGTTCGTGCTTTGTATTTATATCAGCCTCTACACAAATTATTACATTATTTGTATATTCATTTTCATCATTGTTGTGTCATATAGTTTCCATTAACTATTTTCCTTGTAAACTGATGATCCTATTTAAAGACCATTAATAAAAAATCAAATAGCATCCCGTTATTTTACTATCACTTACGATTTCTTTCTCGGGAGGCAATGATACGTAAATTGATTTTAAAAAACCTTATGGAAGCGAGCGAGCAAAGCAACTGAGCATGTCAATATGAAAATAAACGATTTGGTAATATGAACATGATGGCATGCCTGGATTCTTATTATTAATTTAGTGTTACAAAAAGAGGATTTTATTTTGAGGAACCTATCTATTTGTTCTAAGGGGAGTAAAAGAACATGGTGAATCCATTCTAATCGATTCATAAACCCATTATTTCGTGATTGTTAAAGGTATTGTTTAACTTTGTGAGCAGCCGATTTAAAAAATTCTCAAACCAAGATGAAACATGTGTACAAGTGCATGTATTAGAACTAATAAACCCTGAAAACAACCATTATTGAGAATAAAAAGCTAAAACTACAAGGCAAACCCCGATTTTGTAAATAGGTGTCTTATAGACGCCTAAATACTACACATAAGTGTATGGGATGAAATTAAGATGGTGTTTCCGGTCCCTTTATATTTCAATTTTTGAAGCACTAAATAATTATTTTCGAACGCAATTTTTCTGGGCTTCATTTTTTTGTAAAATATCACATACACAGGTGACAAGTGTGACCTTCTAGCTCAGCTTTTTTTTAAGTCAAACCAATGTTAACAAATCACTTTAAGGCATTTCTACCGGCTGAGGAGACATGTTCTCAACCCACTCATTTCGCATTCTTGTATTTTTCTCTCAACATTCAAGACCAGTCCTTCACTCAACCCATTGTTCCGCCACTTATTGCGTGACTTCACTCTCATTAGCTGGCAAGTGAATCAATGAGGCAAGATTTTTCGCACAGACTAACAGACCATTCATAAAAATGGCGCCAATTTGCCAGATGTCGTCATCAATATCGGCCCCCCAAATCTGGCATGAATCACAAGTTTACTTTGTCACTATTACATCGTGGTCTTTATAGAAAATGATCTCATCCGCCCTCCCTTTCAGAACTCATCATGCCCGCTGTTTATTATCGCCAAATTGCCGATTGTGAATAACAATGTATTCGTCAGTATGAGTTCTACTGTATCCGACCATTATCAAGATGTTTTTTTCTCCTGCTCGTTGCTTAAGCCTGCATGAGTCTTGCGTACATTCCATTGGCCCAAAATACCGAGCGTTGAATGCTTCAGACATTAAAATATTAATGTATGCAGGGTTTTCTCAGCATATAGTCTGCGAAAGGAATTATAACCAATCCCGAATACGTGGATTTATTTGCAAAATATTCATCATGATACTAACATGTTAATCTATTTGTATATCGAAGGAATTACGAGGGTACATCCCTTAAAACTACAAAGTAAACTTCCATTTAGTCTTGGGACGAAAATTGTGATCGTTATGTTATGTGAATAACGATATTTTCATCATATTTTATCACAATAATCATGTTCATCTGTTCATCGTGATTCTAAGGGCTTATTATCTGCATTTTCCGCTGTTCATTTCTATTCTACAAAGTATTCGTTGATGTATCTGAAACGTGATTGATTAGCAAGATTGTGTCCTAACCGAACGTCATTCGAGCATTAAATGACTGTGACCGTGACATTTTGAGGGTGCAAGGTGCTAGCTCATGAGACGCCTCCATCATCATCATCATAATCATATTCTCCTCCTCCTTCTTCTTCTTCTTCTTCTTCTCCTCCTTCTTCTTCTTCTTCCATTTCTTCTTGTTTTTCTTCATCTCCTTATTATCATAATCAGTATTATTATTATTGTTATTATTATTATCATTATTATTATCTTTTTTTCTTCTTCTCCTTCTTATTGATATGTGAATTGTGGAAGTGGTTATGATGGTGAGGAGGGAATTGCTAATGTGACGTCATGCTTGAATAAAAGCCAACAGAAAAATGTGTTTCCATAAACATGATAATGAGCAGATGTGTTATGCTACAATAAAATTGTGTAGTCCCATCCATGCCTTTCTTTGTTTCAAATGTTCCCATTCACATAGATACTGACTTAAAACAACACGCCACTTCCTGCTAGTGGGACTGCTGTAGCATCAGGGCGTGCCTATTCTTCGTCCACTACCATGATCATCAGCGCAGACGACCCCAAAATGACCAAAAGAGAGGTAGAGCATAAAGACAAAAAAAATCTCAACCTCGACTTGGCGCCGAGTAATTTGAACAGAAAAAATTGATCAGCCCATCCCGGGTTTATCTTTATTAAGTCCTTAAGAATCTCTCGCTATGCGTGTCTGTTGTCTACGAGGCGACGGAGGGGCCTGTAAAATTGATTCCTCATTTCAATTAAGGACGGACTGAAAGGAAAACATTGGCACCGTAGCACGGCTCGTGTCTCCGCTCTAAGCCAGATAGGAAAATATGAAATGACCACTAATGATAAAAACTAGATCGTAATATAGGAGCCTATACCTTGGGAATTATCCGTTGCTTTTTTGGCGTGCCATCAGAGTGCGACACACGAGCTAAAAGACAGTCCTTAACCCGTTTCATTCTCTCTACTACTTTAATTATCTTAATAAAAACATAAGCATGATTCATCAAATTATGAAATTAGTTGTACTACACTTCTGACGTCTTTGACTAACGAGGAAGCGCTTTAATGGAATAGATATATGATTCCATTTATTCCGACTCGGCTTGGGTGTAACGAAATGTTTCTGAAGAACTTCAATTCTTCTCGCTCGCATCTAAGAAATTTGCTTCAATTTGGAGATGTATTTAGACTTATTGGGACGGGCGCGGCGTGCTCATGCTAACATCGCGAATCATCACACTTCCTTCTCGCAATTGTCTTATGAAAACTTTGACGACGAATTCTGGGGGGTGTAATTTCTGTCTCGCTTTCATCTCTCTTCGCCACTGGCGAAACTGAAGATGACGGGATGGTGGGTAGCCAGAGGGTAACGGCAGGAGAAGTATTGGAGCAGGCGCGGGATGGGTGATGGATCATTAGTCCTGTTCTATCTTCTTATCTTCAGTGTCAAGAAAGAAGTGCCTGTCTCATCTCCCGACCCTAAGGCGATTCCCCTTGTCTTCTTAACCACAGTCAAAGTCCCTCTCTCTGGCAGAACTTCCACATTGCTTAGTTGCTTAGATTCTACAAATTCTGTCAATTTGGCATGTGGTTTTTCATGGTAAATGTATCTTTATCACTTGGTGTAAATTGGCAGTATGCAACGTTGAACTAAATCCCTTTTTTCGTACATTAGCCATCTGCTTTGTGCAAAGACCTTTTCCATTCCTCGTCTCCCCTTCACCCCCCCCCCTAGCTCACTTCACCTTCCCAAACCTCCTTCTCTTCGGCCTCATCTTAACCATCAGCATCTTCTTTTCCCTGAATGCCATCTCTATATCCATCTGTCTTGTCACACTTTATTTGCTTATTGTCTACAGTTTAGTAAGCAACCGAATAAGATGAACAAAATCTTTCAATGTTACTAAAAAAAACGAATACAACTGTCAATTTGAGTACTATCATTTTAACAATTTACACTCCTACATGCTCTCCCCCACCCCATATCCTGTTAAATTGTCACTTGGTCTACACAAATTTCTGATATCTAATATCCTTTTAGCCCCCGAAATAACATTTTTTTTCCATGTTGAATAATTTCGAGTTAGACCCGCTACGCCTAATATCCACATGGTCTAACACCGCTAAGTCCATGTTATATAACTGTTTATGCAACATTCTCTTATTTGAAATGAAAAACAAATAAAAAAAGGCCCTCTTGGCATCGGAACAAATGAGAATTAGCCTAAGTAGGTAATACTAAGTAAGCATAGTGTAGGTCAAACGGTATAGACAAAATTGACAGTATACCTAATGGTTAGGATTATCTAAGAAATAGAGGTAGAGGTATTGTGGCAGAGTGGATAACTCTCCGGACTTTGACCCACAAGATCCGGGGTTCAAATCCCACCACATCACTCGCATCCTTTGGCAAGGCGTTTAATCTACCTTTGTCACTCTTCGCCCAGGTGTAGTAAATGGGTACCCGGTATAGGAAGGAATTCCTTGAACTAATACCGTGCTAAAGCCGGGGTAATAGTTATGCAGCGCTTTGAAACATCTACTAGTATATTAAGCGCTATATAAATGTTGCATATTATCATTACTAATAGACCATTATTGATTGTACACCGAGTGAAAATTATTCGTCTCACACCAACATACATGGTGCCATGATATTTGCTCCGGCGACAATTACACTTTAATGGAGTGACCAACATCAACCCTGGATTTGACACTATACCATATCCCAATCCTAACCCCAAACCTAACATGTATAAAACCCTATTTCAACCCTTGACCTTAGCCTAAAACTTAGACGAAATAAGACCTGGGAGGTGTTTCACAAAGATTTAAGTATGACTTAGGTCGCTCTTAAATGTCGACGCGTACATGATATGCAACGCGCAATCTTATTGATCAATACGCAGTAGTGCGCGTCCTCTTGGCATGATCTGACCAATGCTGTCATGCCTTTTATACTGCGCGCAACTAGACATTTAAGAGCGACTTTAAGTCATACTTAAATCTTTGTGAAACACCCCCCTGGAAGCAATAATTGTCGCAAGAGCAAATGTCGTGCCAACGCCCTACGACATAGTGAAAAAAGGTTGTCATTTGTTTGTACAACGCTTTTTACTATATGAACCTTACCATAGTTGTTTAGACAGTTAAAATGGATGTTTAAAATCTCAAAAATAACAATGTTTAATTTTTTTTATATTTAGTTCGTTTTGAATAAATTAAGCGTGGTTGTTTAAACTGTTAAACAACTTATGTAAGGTTCATAGCAAACAATGTTGTATAACATTAAAAAAAAAAAGTTTTAGCCGTGCATGTTCTCCATGTCACACCACCTCCCTAAATACATGGCAATGCAAACGTATACTGCTCGAAAGAACCTCTGTCCTTCCGGTCATTCTCCTCTACCAAAAATAGACCATTCATAAACTTTTACAGAGAATAACAAAAGTGAACTTCCATGCTCTAATAGTTTCTGACAGCGACATCGCATTGTGTCGTCGGGTTTATGAATGAATAATATCATAGAATAACCCCTCTTTCATCTTTCATGCCATGATTTTGCCTTGCTTGCATGAATGCGGTGTGTCTCGGTTTATTTTGAAGGATTTTGAGTGGGATTTTGTTCTTTCATTATTGACATCACTTACACCAAACGTTCGCACACCCACGTTTCGTGTAACCAAAAATTATTTCGTTTGCATGTTTACATATTTATTATCATGTAAATGTATGATGTCGTATCAAAAAAATGTAAATACATAGGTCTTGTTTCTCCATTGTTGTTTATGTATTCGTGGGTGTCTTTTTTTTTTGGGGGGGGGTAAACGCTCGCCTCCGTGAACTCTCAAGCTATCAATTTAGCCAGTGTTAATTTTTTGTTTTGTAATGATTTATTTATTTATTTCGGTATAAAAAATGCACATAGCAGCCTTACGGCTGAATTGTGTATAATTTACAAAAATAATTGATACATACAATACATATACAATAGTTAAAAAAATGAAGATATTGAAATAGCACACAAATAACTAAACTCTGATCTGGATTCAATGAATAATGGTAGAAGGATTTAACCAATGAATCTACTAAATGAAGATTTTATAACGTAATTCAATACGGTTGCTTTGGGATGTATATGTCAAATAAATATGCCATCTTTCATGTACCCCGTGTAAACCAATCACCTCTGCTGCAATGATTATACTATATCAGCAGCAGAGGCAAAGGTCTTAAAATCACACAATTCAAACCATGAAGCGAATTATTTTTTAATCTCAATTTGATAATGAAAAACAAGTTGACATATATAACTGGCATTTGGATAGTCGCAACTTTATAAAAAAAAACAGTGCTCGTTAATTTCATTATAATTCAATCAGGTTTTACTCGAAATGAAGGAAACTAGCGTTGATGATTTTTTTTTTTCAAATATGAAGTATCCGAGCCAACTTCCGCTTTCTTGCTGTTTAAGTCGATGTATGTGGCTTGTCGCGCATTTTGTGCCGCTTCGTTGCCCGGTCACCATGCCCGACATCATGGCGAGGTGTTTGTCTTACAACAGGGGGTATAGCAACATCATCATTCACGAAAGCGATGACCGTGTCATTCTGAGAACCTTTGCTGATTTGAGCCAAACTGACATCCCAAACTGGGTTAGAATTTGATTTTGAGGCTGTCAAAACAATGATGTGCTCGGGTCAAGATTTGACATAGTTCAAACTGACAGCCGTAGTGTATTCCACGTGGAAATTTACGGATAGTATGATTTTAATCCCTAAAATGAACGATTTAGAATGATTTTGAGATTGTCTGAACGTTTGTTGTTGTTCATATAGGCAGATCCAGGAGGGGACGAAGCGCCCCCCCCCCCCTTCCAACGCCAAAAAGGTAAATATATATTTTTTAAATGGAAGGAGGGGTGAAGAAAGAGAGGAGGAAAAGAATAAATGGAACAAGGGGAGGGAAATAATTGGAAAATATAAAAACTTTCCCATTGTTTTTGCGATACAAAGCTATAGTTCTTAATTTTTTTATAAATTACTTAAAATGTATATAGTTTTCAAAACTATATACTAGAGCTGTACGCTCGCATCAGTTGTTTGATTGTACCTATGGTTACCAAAAGGGAAATGAATGTCCAAATTACGAAGTGCATTGTTTTTTAAAGAATGCAAAATACACAACGCTTCGCAAAGGATAAAATGGGGGAATATTAACAATATACACCATGATTTAGTATTCACAAAAGAAATATCTTTCATGTGATAAATATCAAAGCATTCAAAGCAATTCAAATAAAATCAACAATCAAGTAAATGCGTAGCTAAAGTAAAGCAGTATTAGTACAGATTGAGAAAAGGTATAATTAATAACTTATGTTTGAAAAGTATTACTCAGTAACTCAATACAAAAAAAACAAATCTTTAACGAAAGCGCTCTATAGTTATTTCAACCTTACGGTCAAACCTCTGTCGACAATTTGTACAGGCGCCATTCTCGCGGCCATGACGTTATACGTACAAAGAGATCAAAAATAATGAACGCAATGGGCATTCACCACACTGCGGCGCCACGTTCGGGCACACTCCTTCAATATTATATAACAAAATCTTTTCTCTTTTTTTTTGCCTTATACACCAAATCTGAAATGAATAATCAATTTTACATTATGTATTTATAAAGTATGAAATTATACTGACCATCTAACTCTATATGATATAAACAAAACAAAACTCAAATGTTTTATAAAAAAAAATTCAACAGAGATGAAATTGTTTAAACGGGATACCTTGCCATCATTGACCCCTTACGATTTATTTTTACGACAAGGATATCATTAGACATGTTAGAAGATCTAAATATCTACACGTTCTGATGTTAACGTTTTCATCCGAATGTATAAAAACACTCTAAATATTGGTATTTCTGACCCGGGTATTTCTGAAAAGTAGGCTTGCAACATTGCTGTGGGTTTTTTTTTGTAATAGCTGATAAATGCATTTTTTTATCCATCTTAGCATCACTTCATCCTTTTGCATGTTTAAGGCCATCAAACGAGTTATTTTTACTCATGGAGGTGCACATTCTTCGTATTGATCAGTGTATGCATTCACAAGGGAATTGGACAAATTAGGAGGCGCCAGGATCTGACAAGAGTGATCCATTCTTTGAAAAATGCATGGCTTCCTTATTGACTGTCAACCTATTCTTGAAGAGGAGTTTTTAAGGAAGTGTTTAATCCTTTTAATATCTATTGGTTTTATCTGCTTGCTGGGGTCTTAGGGAGTTCACCAAGCGGAACTAGCTCACAGAATCGATGGGTAACCTTCCGTGAATTAGATGCATATCGGGGAGGGGTAAGCATGGAGGGATATTGTGAGAACGAATGGGAGGGGGGGTTAAGGAGTAGAAGGGAAAGGGGATCAAAAACAGTATAGAACATGTAGAAGGGGAAGAAGATGAGGAATGACAGGAAAATTATCTCAGGTAATTACTGAGAAGTAACCATCCAGTTATGTGTTGCACCATGCTATCTGTTGAAAACTTAACAGGAAGAAGAAGGGGATATTTCTATTTTTTTAAAAAGATCTGAAAATATAATAAAAACTCAAATATGAATGTGAAGATAAACAGGACAAGAAAGAACGATAGAAACACGAAGATGGACAAAATTGGGAAGAAGTGTGAGATTCTGTTTGTTTCGTTTTGTTTTGTTTAATTTTGTTGATATTTACGTGTTCTGAAGGGCTTGCATGTATATTTCTTATGCGTTTTGTTTTGAAGGAGCTTTCAGAGACAGGGGGGAGGGGGTGGGGGAGGAGGGGGATGAGAAAAGAGGATTAAGCGGAAAGGGGTGAGTAAATTATCAAAGTGCAAATTCTTTTGAAAAGGGTGTTTATGTGTGAAATGTCAGCGATAATTATCCCGGATAAAGATCGATACGCGTGTTAAAAGTATTTGATTCAGTAATAATCCACGAGTGTTAATCTCCTTTGACTCTTTCCGTTACAGTCACTGCACTGAGTCTCGGTGGCTTCACTCCCAATACGTTAAAGACCACCCCCCCCCCCAAAAAAAAAAAATAATAATGATACGGTAACAGTAATGACGAAAATACTTAAATAGATAAATCAAGCGATAGAATGATAAGTAAATTATCTATGAATACGTAAGTTAATAGATGAATGAATAATTAAACAAATAAGCATAAATGTATAATGTATGTATAAATGTATAAATTTGTATAGATGTATAAATTAAGAATTAATGAATAAATAAATACATTCATACATACATAAAGAAAGACATGAATAAGTCTGTAAATAGATAAAAAAAAAGATACTGATCAAATAAATAAATATAACGACAATGAAAAGAACAAATAGAATAATTTAATTTTATATGACGAAACTTGCATTCATAGATATACCTCAAATGAAGGTAAAAACATTCTTCCAAATGCATACATCGCCACATGACTGTGGAGATCAATCGTATTTGCTTTTTAACTATTGACCTTTTTATTATCAACGTTCTTAGTAAAAATAAGCATAGCATATACCCATGACATATAACTGAAGTTTAGTATGTTAAAATGGAAAGACAATGGACCAATTTTAAGAGAATTTGGGGACGGTAGGGCAAGAGTGCCCCCCCCCCCCCGCCCCTGATGCAAATGTTAATGACCTTTATTTTTTGCGTGTCCGGAAATCTTTGGAAGCTCGCTTCCGGAAATGATAATGAACTTTGACCTGTTTGTCCCCCACTTCTCCCCGACTCAGAAGATCATACGTCACGATGGTTTATTTCCAATTCGTCCAATTGCCAACTCGTCTACTATCATTTGGTCTTCCATCAGTTCGTCCACTCACCACATGGTCTACTTTCATTCAGTTTATTGTCATTCCGTCTGATAACCAGTTGGTCCAATAGCCATTTAGTCCATATACCATTTGGTCTGATTAAACTAAAGTGCTAATTGTGCAAAGTGAATGAAAATGAAATGGGTATTAGACCAACTGCTTATTAGACGAAATGGTAATAGACGAAATGCTTATGGATGGAATGGCATTAGACTAAATGAAGGTAGACCATGTGGTGAGTGGGCGAGTTGGCAGTGGACGAACTGGCAATTTACCCGCCACGATAAAGATACATGAAAAAAAACACAAGGCTTATCCACGATGCAACATACACCCCCCCTGTTTTATTTTTTTCTATCTCTTTCTTTGTATCTTTTTTCTTCAAATCTTTCTCGAAAACATTTAATACAAATTGAATATAGATATCGCCAATTAATCATAGGTATAATTTACGATTCTTTGAGAGTTTTCAAAGGGATTATCATTCTTTGTTCTTTCCTTCTTTAAATCCCGAATGGTATTCGCACACTTCAAACGCAAAATGCCGACCTTTTCATCACAAAAGATCCAGTCTACAATTATATTTAGTGTGGTTTTTAACCTACAACAAATCAGATATAAATAATTATATATATCCGGGCAAAAGCCGTTGTTTGTCTACAGATGTAAAATCGGGGTCGTACTTTAAAATCTGCTTAGCGTAGTGGAGAGTTGGTAAATGGGTGACACAGTTTGTGGTGGGGATCGATGAATCGACATGTCTTCTTTTTGAAGGGGTATATATTTTGGTCTTCATTTGCAATAGAGAAGGCGATAAAGATCGATGCGATGGATTTTCGAGTTGCGACTTTAAACTCCCTGCAATTGATCTGATATCCCCTTACTTGTGGGATCCATGGTAGAATATTTTGTTCCAATTTCACATTCCTGGTTGACATTTTTTTTATAAAATTGAGATTTTACATGACACAGAATTTCACTTTTGAATTTCGAAACAAATTATTTACTCTCTTTTTACATAACTTTTTTTAAAGGTAAAAGTCGTGTCAACTTGGTGTTTGGTAAATCCGGACAAGAAGTTTATCTTAAGAACAATTTTCTTTGATTTTTTTATTGATATTCGTTATGTGGGGAAACACAATCGTTGCTAACAATATTTTTATTTTGAGAATGTTTAGGGTTAGTAAATATATGTTAATTTTCCTCACATCTGATCTATACAAAACTCTTTGATTTATTGAAATCGAGTAAATTTACTTTGACTAAACCTATATTTGCATCAATACCTACAAGATTTAAGTAACTGAATTTATTTCCTCTATCTAAGTACTATTCACTGGTATCACTCGTTAAGTTGATTATAATTATATGGGTCATTATTATCATGATGATTTAAATGAAAATTGTGGGCAATTCAGAAATTCTATGGCTACAAGGTATGAAATAAAATAAACTAGTTGTTTGGAACACTTTGTATCTTGGAATATTAGAGTTTTGTTTGTTTTTTTTTTAGTTGTTTTCTTTGTATGATTCTTAGATTGGTTGTATTCATTTTCGAATAAGTAAGAATTAAAATAAAAAGAAATTAGATGTACAAAATGAGAAATAAAAAACAACCTGTATGCATGGATAACACATTGGAAGAAAGCCCAATTAAGCCGTTTCAATAAAGCAGTAGCCTTCTACCTTAATAAGGTTAAGTATGAAAGTTCATTAACCATCTTTATGGGGATGTAATTGGGAGGACGTGACCAGACAAGCCGAGAGGACAGCCCCAGATGTGGAGCCCCTAAATCACCATGATACCGATTACCGAAGATCGTTGGGTGAAGATCCGCATATCCATTGTACTCAATTGTTCATGTCCTAAATACAAAACTGCTTAATTTGTGCTATCTCTTCTCACTCTTAATAACCGATCTCGAACTATTAAATCTACAGCGCTAGGTGACTCTGGCGCCACGTACCCAAAGCTGGTATGAAAGAACCCCGATAGGAAGTGTATAGCTCCCTTATTACCCGTCTCCGAGCTCAATGGGGTGCTATTCTGCACCCCTATTGTCGACTGGCGCTCCTCCGTCGGAGCTCCTATTGTAACCGTTTAAGTGGCAACATACAATCTACTAAAGAATTACTTAATATAAGTTGCTCTTACTATTAAAGTGTTGTGTTAGAAGGGATTAACGAACGCTGGACCTGGGCATCCTATTCTCAAACTTTTTTCTTGTCGAAACCCACAATTTCTTTGATGTTTGCGAGACGCCTTAAACTCTTTATACAGCTATATACACTCGTGACAAAACAAACGATTCTGCTAATCAAACACTTTATTGCCATTTCTATTCATTGCGTTTGAAAGCAATAACACTTGTCAGGCAAAGAAGGTTTGTTGATTTATCCTCTGGTGGAAATGACTACTGTTCATTTTTTGCGACTTCACGTCGAGTCTGTGAAAAAAACTGTCTCCAGACTGCCAATTGCTTCAAATCGAGGATAGTTCGAAACTTAATTAGGCCATCCCTTCATGTCCATTCACTTCAAAACAAAATTATTTGTTGGCGAAAGATCAACCTAGCTTGCACTATCAACCTATTTATAAAAAATATGAATTATGAAAAAAAACTAATATCAAGTGAAATATTGTATCAGCGTTACATAAAATAGAAACAAAGACCATTCTGCAATCAAAATTTTATCCATCTTTTTAATTATAATGTTGCAATGCTCTGTTATATTCGTTATCCTTGCATGGCATTATGAAGTCATTATGATCATTCAGAATTCATGTATAACTTTCAAACAGAGGAGCTCTTTTTAAGTCTTCTAATCGGTCATCAGTGCTTTTGGAAGGGCAGAGGAGACGAATAATAATAATTGGTCAGCACATCGGTCGTCACCGTACTCGTTTTCCTTTTCGACATCAAAGATGGCGACACGAAGGACGTCTTTGTTCTACAAGGGGAGAAAATATTTTTTGAGTCTGAAAGAATGTTGGGGGCTAATCACGGTTGATCTGAAGTGTATGAGAGTGGATGTTATCCCAAGTCAAGGAATAATACAGTCCCAAGAGAAGCCCAAATGTTCGCATAATCCATAATTGCATGCTATCAATCAAACTTTTAGCGGTGAATCAAAACTTTTCATGAAAGAGAGATTTTTTCTATCTTCTTTAAACCTCCCTTTTTTCTCAACATCCAATTTAGGAAGCGGTCTTTGATGTGAATGAGATAGAAACGAGTGGTAATCATACATAGATATAAAAGTTAAAAGTTTGGCGATTCTGAATGGTTTCAGTAGATTTTACATCGAAACTACTAAAGCTACGTACGGTCACACTAACGAAACGAACTCCAAGCCGACGAAATGTATGTCGTTAAAATATCGTCGTAACTTCTGTCGTCGACCTGCAGTCGGTTAACCCTATGTGATTGTAACAAGACAATGAAGAAAATTAAGTCTCTGTGTCATGAAAATCGTTATCAAATTATAGAAATTGCATACGTGGAAAAAATCTTACTCATTACCAGTATATTAAATTATTGTTATCTGATTTACTTGGTGTCATTAAAGAAAGAAATCATGGGATCATCACGATCATAGTCTTTCACAAAATGTTATTTTTGATATGAAATGACCAATTCGATCCTATATATATTTTGCATCTAAAAATAAATATAAAACAACCTTTAACATTATCATATTTATAGAAGATGTGTACTAAACTATTTTTCAAAAATCTCATTTTTGTTAATTGCAACTTCGATGATGATGGCGATGGATTTACGACACTTTTTTGTTTGCATGTAGCGTGAATATTATTATAAACACTGGCGCACTTTTTAAGCATTCCTGCTGATCCATGACATTCGCTGTTAGTGCCGGGGCCGGATTCTTGAGACTTTTAAATTATAGGTCTTTTTCATCTTCTTTTTCCTTTTCTTTTTTTACATATACATTCAATTGGATTTATGCTTAAGTTGTCATCCCTTTGTACTTTTACACTATGTATACGAATATTTGTTTTTATAGGAGGCTGTATTCTATATACAAGCTCCGCTTTTTAGCAGCCATTCTCAACCTGTTTATATGATGTTTATGATTATGATATTCACACAAATTTTCTTTTTGTCTTATTGCTTAAAACAAATTGTAAACACATAATATATGTTGGAAATGGAAGGAAATGAAATGAAAATAAATAACAACTTTTATTTAGTTTCTATTATCACTATAGCATCATTATTATTGTCACTGTTATAATGATGATAATGGCGATTTTTAACATTAGTAGTAGTATTATTACTATTATCATGATTATTATTATCATTATTAATTAGTAATATTTCGATTTTTACGTTATATAGTTTTGTCATCATCATTATTCGAAACTTAAAAACAATAGTAAATACCGAGTTAGATCCGGGAAGTATCTCACCTACCGGTAAAAGTCAACCAGGGAAATGTGAACACGGAAACCCCAGGCACCCGGCCACAAAGAGTTCGCCGGACGGGCAAATACCCGATGTGTGAGGGTAAAACCGTCCCCTACAATATTGGGAGGGAGAAAGGGAGGGGATATGATGTATCAATCGACTGTCCTCGCTATCTTGTTTTGTTGTCCCGAAACACGTTAGGTGAAAGGCGAGGCGCGGCGAACAAACGGATGATTGGATCTTTGACAGCCGGGGCGACAAGTTGCCAGACAGAGAGAGGTCTCCGTCCTGAACACCAACAATGGAGGGATGGCGTCGAGGGGACTTAGCGCTCTTACCAACCAATTATCATCCAGAAGAACTTCTATAGGATCATCACCCGCCTGTAACAAAGAACCCCTTCCACCGAACACCAATGGCACAGTGATAACACCGAATGATAGCAGCATCATAAAAGAGAGACATAAGGATGATAAACTCTATTCATTTTATTGCAATTATACTCGATTGCTAGTTGATTTAATGTCGATTTTTCTCTGTCTCTCTCTTTCCTCCTTCCAAGCGGTTGGAAGGTATTGGTGGTAATAACCGGTCTACAATGATTGGTTCGATGGGACTTCTTGATAAAGTCATTCTTGTGGTGTTGGAGCCGAGACTCTTTAGGCGCGAATCAATTTATTGAGAAAATTGGGGATGTTTAAATGTGGCGTCAGGCGAATAGCCTGGTAGGGCTGCGCCGTGTTTTTTTTTTTTTTTTTTTTGGGGGGGGGGGTAGAAAGGTGACGGGGGTCTTTATTGAAGGGCATAAAGCCTACACTTACCGATTTCTAATCGACAATCACACGTCAAAGACCTTCTTCATGGGCACATGGATTAGAGGGGGGTAAAGAAAGAGGGCCATTTCATTGACTCCGGGCTTCGGGTTTATTAAAGGAAGGATGGACTAACTGCATCTAAATTGCAGCTAATCATGTGATTTAATGCTCCGTGGGATAATGAAGGTAAAGAATGGAAAACTCGCCGGACGAGCTCGGATGCAGCTTCATTGAGATAAAAAGAAGTGATAAAAGAACATACAACGGAAGAATCCTTTCTTTGCTCAAGTCAAACATTTCCGTAATTGAATAATGCTTGATTAAAGATGAAGATATTGGGAGAAGTCAATTATGGAAAAGAGGGATATCAGAAGATATAACCCGAGGATGTGGGGTTTGCACTAAAATCAACTTCTGCGATGTGGCGCCAAGTATTGTTCAGACATAATCACTCGCTTTCACCTCGTCATGGATTCCGATGATAGTTCTCCCCTCCAATAACAATAACTACCGTTTTTCATTCATGCAACTATCAAATAATTTCGTTTTTTGAATTGTCCTCTTTAAAAGTCAGACTTATGCCCAAGAAGTCGATGAGATTATTTTCAGTTTATGACCATTTGCGGAAAACCAAACAGAATGTGTGTCTTTAAACTCGGAATGTTTAATATAATTATCTGTTTCAATGCCGTTGCTATTATGTAGTATGATTATGATGTGTAAGAGTTCATTGCAATGTATAAACAATCATTATTTGTTTACAAGTGGACGTTAGTTTATCCTTATCTTCTTAAATGACAATGCCAATTAGATATTAGGAGAATAGTTTTATTTACGGGTTCAAATCAGTTTTAAACAACATTATTACCATCGAAACCATTTAATTTCATTTCAAAGTAAGTCTGATAATTTGAAATACTTCTTAATTTTGAAACGAGATGAACCTTTATTTTATTTAATCATTATGAATAGCCAAGTAAAGGAATGAACAAAGGAAACAAACTCGTTTCAGCATATATAATTGGGCTGAACTTTCTTTCAGGGGGCAATGTGGCATTACAGAACAGAAAACGATTACCTGTATTTTTTTCATGATTCAGACGTTCACTCAAAATGAGAATGTTTACGAAAGCGTTTTCATCAATATGATTGTATCGTTTGACGGTAGTCGTATATCTGATAACACTTTTTCTGGACTGTGAATGGAAAAGAAATAGAAGTGTCTGAGAGTAACCATGGAAACGGTCGGATAATCTTCCTTCCACTACCACGGATCACGCTAATAGGGTGCAAGGTGTTACAGGTAACTGTCTAGAAATAAAATGAATTTCATCTTCTTTATGCTTAAAGGAAAATTGTCATACTCTGTCCTGGTCTATATATGTCGTGCAGGATATGTGCAAGTCGAAAGTCTGGAATAGTTCTCAAGCCTGGTCAATAATCAGGTAGATAATGTATTATATATAGTTTCTAGATGAGGCAAGTCTTTGAAGGGGCTCCGTTCAGAATTAATGATCAAAACTTAGCAAATCTGCGAGATATTGAAGCGAGCACATATTAAAATCTAAGTCAACTCGACCGGATGAATGAGTAATAATAATATTTTTTTTTATCTTTGCAGTTTTTATTCGTCATAGAAATAATCAAAGTATACAAAACATATCGTTGCACTTCAATAAAAGAGAACATTGTATAACTACATACAACATAATCTTAATTTACAAGAAAATTGTACCCTAGCGCTGCCGACAGGACGATCCATTAACCGAAGAAGAAAGGGGGTACGGTAATACCCAACGGTCCCGTGTCGACCTGGCGGCATCGCCGGGGTATAGCGCAACCCCCAAAATATGACATTTTCATGAATTAACATGACCGAAAACACCACTACAACATGAACAGAAGATAAAACAAAGTCACACAAAAAAAAGATTACACAAAATATTAATCTACAGTGGTTACAATTTATGCTATGGAAAAATACTTGTTTCTGTTTTGCCATTTTACATTGTGTAATAATAATAATACTATAGGATATTTATATTGCGCACATATCCACCTTGTTAGGTGCTCAAGGCGCTCCTATTACCCGGCTAAGCTAGGCGTTCATAGCGCACACAGCTTCTTAAAAAATTACTTCCTACCGGTACCCATTTACCTCACCTGGGTTGAGTGCAGCACATTGTGCATCAGTTTCTCGCTGAAGGAAATTACGCCATGGCTGGGATTCGAACCCACGACCCTCTGTTTCAAAGTCCGAAGACTAATCCACTGGGCCTCAACGCTCCACAAAGAAGAGTAAAGAAATCATTAGCACTCTTCTTTTCGGTGATAATCATAAGAGAATGATTTTTACTGTACCGAATGCTTTAGATATTTTCGTCAAGGTTGCAATACCTTAAGGATTAAATACAAATGAGCATTGTTGCTGCAGTACCGTAGTAATACATTTTCATTGACCAATAATAGTTTGATTGGTCTTTTGCGAGCACTTACGACAAATTATATTTTCCAGACGTAAGATAAGAAAATTGCCCCTTCGTGAAGATATTTTTCTTTGTGTGAATGACAAGCGACTTGGGGGTATTAAAATACACCGCGTTTTTTTTTCAAATTTCTCATCCCGTTCCATGCGAACACATTAATGACTCATAACCGATGATCCTATTATTGTTAAATGTCCAGGCCTTTCATGACCCATTATGTAATCGTGTTTTCATGGTATAGTGTCATTATGACCTTCTTTGCTAATGTTCCAACGCCACCTATAAAGAGAGCCGTTCCGTAATTCTAAATCTTCCATGATAATTGGCGTTCGAAAGGAGTATCTCTCGTGGTGCAAAAAATCCCTATCCTCGTTATTCCTATTGTTATCATTGACATACTCCCACCTCATATTCATTGTAGCATGAAAAGAGCATTCGGCGCCGCTGTCATCATTCGAATCACGTGATTAGAGAGGACCAACCGTGTGTCTCTGCCGACGGTAAGCTATTTGACCAGCGTCAAAGTTTTGTTGGTAACGATTAGCATATCTTTTGCTGCGCGTCACGCCGCAATAAGCGGTCTAATTGGCGTTGCCCTTTTGGTTTAAATCACGGTTGATACATCTAAAAACTCCATTTTATCCAGGCATGCTGAAATAGATGATGGAATATCCTTTTATCTCTCATCCTATTCATGCTGTTTCGAGGGTGAAAAACGGCACACATCTGCTGAGGTTCTTTTTTGTCAAGATAATACAGGAACTGTTTTAATAGCCGGGTGCGTAACACTTACAGCCCGCGAAATAGCCCATTGTGAATTAATTCCACCCTATCTCGATCACTTGGAAGTTCATTAAATTGGTCCTGTTCTGTATGCTGGCTGGTAGTTTAGTTGTGTAGGGTTGAATGGTCTTTCTGCTGCCAGTTAATTAGGAGACTGGATTGAAGCAGGAAAATGGCACCAATAAAGTTTGACAATGGTCGTTAACAGATCGAGTGGACTCACCCATTCTCCGGTTGTGAAACACGAAATTGACAGTTTCTTGTTTGCGATTGCCATGACCCTTCCGCTGTCAGATTCATGACTTCTTTTCGAGATCCATTGTTATTGTCAGGGGCGGATCCAGGATTTTGAAATAGGGGGGCGCCAGCGGCGAGGGAGCGAAGCGACCGAGCGGGGGGAGGGTGTGGGAGGGGGGACGGCAAGGACTTTTTCAAAAAATCATGTCCAAAAGTCGTATTTTGAGAGCACCTTTAGAAGAAAAATGCACACTTAAATCACTGTAACTTCATGAATAAAAGACACATACTGACTCATTTAGGAGCTGGTTTCCAGTCACACACCGTATAAGCGGTCATTCAAAACATACATTTGGCAAAGGCTCTTCACTCGCTTGCATCGTGTGATTGAAACGTCAAATTTAAATGATACGAAACTGAGACTTGTAATCGATAAGTTCCGAATAATCCATTCTGTTTATTGTCATTTGTGTATTTACATTGTGTGTTTCAAGCGAGAATTGTTTAGTCGTATGGCAACATGCATAAAATTTGGTTCTTTTTTCTCCAAAATGCACAGTAAATTGTTACAAACTACAGAAAAAACGACATCATCTTCTAGTAATCAACCTTTTCCAGGCGCGTACGCAGGATTTTTGAAAGGGGGGGGTTCGAGCTGATTTTTTTTTTAAATCTCCCGCCCAGTCTCTAAAAAGTGATGAGCGGGGGGGGGAGGTGATGATTTTTTTTTTTTTTTTTTTCAGCGCTGCAAATAAGACAATAACATTTAAGTGGGGATGGGGTATGTAACAGTGCGGTCATGACCCGCGAGCGAGCAGAAATGTTCTTGTTTTTGCGTTGAAAACATAACCTTTTTGTCAATAGTTTGTTGGTATCATAGTCGATGCTACATGTCCTTCGGATCGTAGCACTCATGATATGGCCTTGATCAGAACACTAGAAACTTGAGAAATGTCATGAATAATTACGAGCGAGCGGAGCGAGCGAGCCGAAATGTTTGCGTTTTTTCCGTCAAAACATACAATTCTTCTCAATAGCTTGTTGGTAATGATTACATATTAGTTGATGATACATGTCCTTCTGCTCGTAAGTCTCATGATATGGCCTTGAACAAGAGACTAGAAACTTAAGAAATTTCATAAATGATTACGAGCGAGCGGAGTGAGCGAGCCGAAATTTTCGCGTTTTCCCGTCAAAACATACATTTCTTGTCAATAGTTTGTTAGTAAATCAAGTATTAGTCGATGCTACATGTCCTTCTATTCGTAACACTCATAATACGGCCTTGAACAGGAGACTAGATACTTATGGAATTTCATAAATTATTACGAGCGAGCGGAGCGAGCTAACCGACATTTTAGCGTTTTCCGTCATTTTGGTTTTCATATTGGTAAAACATATTTTGTAAGAAAACGTATGTCTTTGTCTTGGTTCACTTGTATTCATAAGTATAAATCATGATAATCATGTATGGCCTTGTTAATGGCGATACCGTGATCATGTCGGCGACATGCGGAAATAAAAGATATAATAAAATGGAGCGAGCGGAAATTTTTTCTGTGTTTTTCGTCGGAAACATGAGATTCTGTTCATTATTGCTGTCACATTATTGGGTAGGGGAACTGTCCGTAACCAGACCAAGGAGTTATCAGGCGCTTGCCCGATAACTCCTTGACCAGACCGACCTCTGGGGAGACAAGCAAAAAAACAAAAAAAAGGGGAAAAAAGGAAACGAAAAGTGGGGGGGGGGGTTGAACCCCCTAATACCCCCCCCCCCCCTTGCGTACGCGCCTGACCTTTTCCCTCGTATTATTTTCAAATCATCTTCAATAATCCAGTCATTCTGCACAACCTCAAAGTAATATAATGCTTCTTAAGGGGATTCTCATCATTTTTATTGTTTACGTTCAAAGTCTCTCATCGCGTTGCCATCTTAACTTATGACCAGCCAGGATGAAATTGTATTTATATTTATTTTAACATAAGATAATCAATTTTTACGAAGCACTTGTTAAAACTATACCACAAATAATTAAATAAGGTCAATGATAAAATGCTAGAAAATACATGTAAGGAGCTTTGATATCCAGTCCATAATTGTATAAGTTATAACTATCAGTGGTAGAAAATGTAAAATAAACCGAGGCTCGTCTTCGGTATACAGAGTTCAGAAGGCATTTTGTAAGCTTTTCATTTATGAAAACAACTGTTTAGACCATGAATTCATATAGGCTTCCAATTTGATGTTTTTTCTACATGTTGAATCAATGTATACTAGCTTTCCAACCAACTTAGTCTGCACGAAAGTATTTTTATTCTCCCCCCCCCCCCCCCCCCCCCCCCGTCACACAAAATCTTCGCTCCTTACGCTGTCATATAGCTGCCTATACACAGCAAACGCGGAGTGGGGTCGACTGGTGATTGAGAATATACAATTTTGCTCCTTGATAATTCGTTGGAATGATTGCTTCGGCGAAACTTAGTTGGGGCGCCCTGCCTCTGAATCTACCAGAAAGTGTAAAAGTTAGTGTACATTAAATACAAATATGTCTGACCTATACATTTCAGTGAAAACGTACATGACCAAGGCAGAATGATAATGCTGCGCACGTGGCGCCCGATATAGGGCTTCATCTTTGAGTGAAGAATAATCTCGGGGATAGACATTATCATTCGCATCGTTGACACTTTCTCTCGCGATCTGTTACTTACAATTTACATGTATTTGCCATAAAGACGGACAAACGCATGTTACAAAAAACACAAAATTTCGGGAAAAAATGATATCCAATCCAACATCTTCACACTGGTCACTGCACTGCAACTCCCGATTACAAGTGGTGCAACTTTCCAACCAATCGACTTGCGCGCCCTGGAATTCCGGAATTTACATATTGCAATACAGTATGACAGAGGTGCATTTGTGCGAACACAAAGGCCATGAGCGTAAGTTAAAATATAGTTTTGACTAGATCTAGCCCTTGAAATTGACTACATTGTACCAATCCAGTAAATATAACCATCAAAAAAAAAAAAAAAATCCGGCGAAAATAGGGGGGGCGCGCGCCCGGGGCGCCCCCCTCTGGATCCGCCACTGATTGTCGTACTTTGACCCGACCTTTCCACCTCCATTTTCTTTCTAGCCATTTACCTTCATCATGATATTATGTTATGTTAATCCATATGATTATCATCATGATCAGAATCGGCTGACCGGGCTCTTACCGGCCATTTTTTTTTTTAAATCTCCCGCCGACTTCCTTCCAATACTTGACTCATTCGATATGGAGTTTATTTCCACAATGTTTCAACAATCATGAACTAATTTATAAGAATTTCAGGTGTAAAAGCACTCCTGAAAAAAAGAGAAATTAACCGTATGGTATGAAAGATCAACATGAATAATGAGGATTCATACACTTTATCCACATACAAAATATGAATAAGGGACAAGATTGGTAGTCATAGCATTGGCGTGATCAGCTGATACTGTAACACTTATAACACAAAGGGTGTGCACTCAATAAATAAAGAAAAATATTGTAAACGTATTATATATATATATATATATATATATATATATATATATATATATATATATATATATATGCTAGTAAAATCATTATGTAATGAATTACTATTAATGAAATTGGCATGGAGTGTTAGATTCTCATAATTCATCTGCCGAAGCTAGAAACGAAAGGGCTTTGAACATGTTTGTTTGTTTGTTTGCTTGAAATTTATTTCTGCGTTCCACATGTTCAACATAATACAACATAGTCAATTATTACATAGATTTTACATATATATACATTTTAGACACACGTATCATTTACAATCTCTTTCTAAATATAAAAAAGTATATGAAAATATTATTTAACTGAATTTCAGAACGCAGGAGTCCGTCGTCATGAGCGACCTGCTTGATGTTGACGACGGCCTCAAGGTAAAATGTGATTTAATTATGCTGATATATCTTTCTCGCTCAGTTAACAAAACTGTTATTTACACGGGTTTATAATATAGTATTTGCTAATAATTTCCACAAGCCAATGCACATTAAAACTTGCCATGATATGATTTTAAAAATCATAATAGGATATTTTAATCATATGTCTGCTACATCAATGCACTGGCTTATTTAATCTGTATAGATACTTTGCAATCCACTGAGAAGCATAGATCCTGATTAGGAAAAAAAAGATTAAAATGTCATTATACACGAGATCTTTCCAAATTTTAAGAGTGACAAAGACGGTTACGCCTTTGGGGGACATATATAGGCTTTTGTGGAGACATAAACTAATATATACAGAGGCTGTATATCGTATCTAGTCAACCCCCAAGTACAGCATCGATTCATGTTTGATGATTTTAAACCATTTCTTGTTGGTCTTTCTCTCGAGTCATGGTGTGGTAGCACGCCAGGTAGGCGCCGAAAAACAATCCCTAAAACATAGTCTCTCATCGGCGCCTCGAGTGGCCTCAATATTGGTTCTAGGACCGGTTGCTGAAGGAGTCGTCATCAAACACAACTTCCTCCAAATCAGACGTAGCGTGAATTTGACCCAATCAGAAGGGAACATCTGGGGTTTGCGTTAGATTTTCTGGGTTCCGTTTAAACGCAATTCTCTCTGTAACGAGCCCCCGCTCATCCATCTTGCGTTGAATGGGGAAGGGAAGGTAAATACCAAAACTGTTAATTGTGGAGTGCGGGCTGTAGTGGGTTCTGGCATTCCTTCGGTTGGATGGTGTCAAAAAACTTCTGTTTTTATCAAGTGTTTGGAGAACCATTCTCGACGGTGTTTAATGCCGCTGGTTCAGACCACTTCAATTTCTTTGTTTCATTTCAAACTTACTGGTTTCGAGGGTGCAGCCTCTGGAAATTGATTCTACAATATCGGATCAAATATAATCATTTCTATAAAGGGAGTTGACATAAAAGTAAATGAAAATGGGGAATTGAATGAATTAAGTTCTGTTGATCAATAATTAAAAGAGTTATTTAGATTACACATGGCAACTAGATGAGCGAACTATACCCATTCATTATAGACAATCATTAATTCAAATAAAAAAATACTATACCATGTATACGGTAACATAATTATGATGTATCATAATTATGATGTAACATGTGAAATTCACGACTCAAGCAATATCGGATAATGGGTAATGTCATTAAAATGCAAAAGGGATTTAAGAATTGTTATTGAGCGTCTATAATTATAGTGTCGAAAGAAAGAGGGCAAAAATGAATTCTCAAAATTGTATGACGATGTTTTAAATGCACTAAGACTTTTGTAGGGCTTAATTCCAAGCCAGCTAAAGAGGTCTTCTGAAATTGGCATGTTATAGCCATCAAACCAGTAATGTTCTTGACGTTCTGATGACAACAATGATCAAGATTGTCGTGATATCATGATGGTCGATATCATTCGATTATGATGGCTGATAAATGTCACTGTCACCGTGAGTTTTCTCCAGATCCTACCCCATGAATTGCCCTCAAGCTGAAATTAAACAAAGCCCAAGAAAGAAAAAATAAACATGGCAATCTAGGTTCCACTTTTCATTACTATATCACGGAAAAGTTAAGATGAAAATTAAACAAAGCCCAAGGAAGGATAAAGGCTTGAAAAATAAACATGACAATTTAGGTTCGACTTTTCATTACTACATCACGCAAAAAAAGTGCATTTAGGCTCTCTATTCTCGAATGTTTAAGGAAATCAAAAGGATTGGCTGCTCAGGTTTTTATTAAAAGTTGGTGGCGTGAAAGACAAAACGATAAGGAAAGTGAGAACAGGAGGAGCCTGGATTTAATTCCAAAGCGACGAAGGTTGACTGTCAGGTTAGAACATGATGGATTAGTCTTTTCCTCCAGTTAACAAGCCAGCGTGCAAGCAGACGATCGGGTTTTGTCCGCCAAAACGCGCGGCTATTTATTCGGACACGAAACGGGGTTCCTCCCCGCTTCGTTCGCTCAATGTCGGTGTATGTCTAATGAAGACGACATCCCAACGCCGCATTTTCTTATTACTAGATACGTGTACGGTGACACCAATAGGAAACTCTCTCTAGATTGCGCGCGCTATGTAATTCGTTCTTTTCAAAAAGGCCAGAACTCGTACATGACTTATATTCCTAGAACCTAATTGAGAGAAAGTGTCATATATAACGTCTGCGTGGTCTATTTTTTATTTTTAATTGTGATTTATTGGGGGAGTGAGGGGAGATGGCAATTTCCTTGGTAGTTCATATTGATGTTGGGTCTTTCGTGTACTTGGCTTTATTCGTGCCACCACCATCCTTGCACTTGGGGGAATAAAGTTGTTGTAAGTAAAAGGATTATGGGGAGGATTATGATAACGTGATGATAATCATCGCCACCATCATATCTTTAAGATAATGTTGATGATGGAGATATGTCAGAGCTGAATTCAGAGTTGTATGCAAAAGAGAGGAGAGAAGGCACTGAAATGATCGAAGTGTGGAGTCTGCAGCTTTTGCATTTTCCATCAACAAATGGAGCGATGTAGAGCTTACTTTGGGAAATTTTGTGTTTTTCTTAACATTGAGTGCATTGGGTAAAATTGAATTTATTATGAGAGGACAATATGCCTTCAATTTCGCTGTAGTCTAACTTAAATTGGGGCTCAGAATATGCGAAGAAATTTAACCATGAATAAAACAAAACGCTTTCATGAAATAGGCCTATGTGGTAAATAATAACAAGCAACTCTCTGTACAAAAATACGTTGGTAATAGACAACATCTCACCACAAAGACAATATTGACATCTATACCTGTACGTTTTGATTTTAGTAGTGCCATGAATATGTGAACAATTAGCAATTATGACCAAAATAAAACCAAGGTGACTTGTTAAGTATTCGTCTGGGTAATATGTACAAAGCGATTAATCTTCATTCCACTGACAAACAAAGCAATCAAAAACCCTAAAGATAAATATTGCTGGTGTACCGTTTCACAAAAATGGCTATGTTTGAATTGTGTTGAAATCCATATATATTTGTGAGTTTTTTAAAGTTCATACTTAGAAGAGGATCTAGTAAAAAAGAAATCAGTGCCCTTCAGTTTTCTGAGTGTCGGCTGTCGAAAATATTTCTTTGTTATAAGTGTGATAAAAGTGATGGTGTATTATACTAAAGTACCTGTCATTTCTCTGTTTACTCTCTTCAATGGTTTTCTGTGACTATTCGTGAAGCAAGTAGTGATGAAACGAAATATACAGTATTTGCGTCACCCTATATGACTTATGCCTTGATTTTAATTTGAAATATTTTCCATTCGACATTACTTCACCTTATCATACTCCTATTTTCTGAGAATAACAGCATCATCTATCATCCCTGATCTCCCTCTACACTTTTTCACTTGATCTTTATTTTGTTGGAAAGAAAATGAAATTGAATTTAAATATAAGGGAAAATAAATTAATTGAAATTAGATAAAAATATGTGAATTTAAATTAAATGAACTTTCCTTTTTCTCTTGCATCCCCTTATACTTTGACTTATCAAAATAATGCACATTTGTATATCATGTATATCCCTCTTTCAAAAATATGGAATTCACCCCCACCCTCCCCTCATCACGTAATTTACTGCACCCTTATGGAATTTTCCTAAACTTTGGGGTTTTACTAATTGATTTGCTTTATTATTCATTTCGATACAGCATGGGAATAGGAATAAGACTTGACTCAATGCGTCGATGACCGGGAGAGGTTTAAATCAAGGTTTTTCTTCCAATAAGTCAAATAAGATACATACATTTGAATTCTTGTAAACAGGATGAATTAACATACTGAAGTAAGCCGATTTTCATCTGTATAATCATTATTTGACCTATCACCCATTATTTGCTTTTCAAAGAAATAGGTATTTTTACTATTTTGTACCGATTTCTTTGTGTTTTATATTCTTGAGACGTTTGATGAAAATATTTTTTCAACTTTTATAGATTTCTTTCTCAAAGTAGCTATTTGCATGTTTGTTTTTCAATAACTAAATGAATGTTTATCTGTTTCTGTTTGTGGTAACTCCCGTAGGAACTCGGCAGGACAGCATTTTGCTGGTAAACGCCAAGCTGGTATATAACCAGCTATGAAACATTTTACGTCTAGGTTAATCAGTCATAGTGGCTGACGTTATAGACGACAGATATCACTCTCGGGCCTTTTTATCAAAGTGGGGACAATGGCAGAGTTGGGATTCGAAATCACAACCTTGCAATTATGAGTCCAATGCTCTAACCACTGGACCACACGACCCGTGTGGGTCTCAGAATGCGGTGAGGACTAAGAGTGATATTTTTCTATAATTCGTTCTATTCATAGTTTATGAATTGAGAACAGCAAAATGTCATGTAACATAAGCCCGTCATCAGTTATTTCAGGTCGAGAAAGTGAGCTTTTTTTTTTACTAATAGTCAATGTTTATTTCGATGATTAATACAAGACCGTCATTCTTAATGCAGAGACAGATGTGAATAGCCATAATTGGGCAAATTGAGTCGTCTGTATGATTATGCAAAATAGATAGCGATTGCTCGACGCAATTCCAAATGGAACGGATAGCAGAGGTGACGTCACAATGAAACAAACACACGCGGACGAAAATGACTTCCGCTTTATGGTTCGAGTCGAATCCAAATTATTTCATTAAATTAGCACCGACTGCATTATTCAATGCGGACTTTAAATTAGATCTATTTAATGCGATAATTAGATGCAAAGATTGTAGATGTGATACGTCCAAACATCATTCTCTTATCAATGTTTTTTTTTAACCTGACAAGACAAGGAAAAGATTGGAGTGGAAAAGTAAATAAAATATATCAATTAAAAACTAAGTAGTTGCAGTAAAGCACTGATTTCGTAAGAAAGTCTGTAAAACCAAGGTAAGGTATTACTATATCACCGTGGCTTTAGATCTGGCACAGTTACATAAACTGATGTTTGTGAAATCATAAAATCTAAGCTGAGAAAACGATCACACTGAAGATCACCAACACAGATATAGGCACACGTTGTCGGGACAGTGTATCATTATTGCTTGAATAAATAAAAGTGCCCGAATCCGCGCCTATTTTGCTAATTTCTCAGCAATTACACAATTTCTTCCAGAATCTTTTGGCACGTATTTTTTTATTCATACAAACAGACACTTGGGTGGTCATTATATTGGATTCTGTAAAAAGCCATTTTGAGATCGTTACCACAACTGGCATTTATCTTTAACATTGTGAGCGGCGTGTTAAAAATATGAAAAAGGGTTTGTGTGTACGATGAGAAGAGTCTTCTTCTATCTTGACAATGTGATCCCAAATAGAAAGTGTGTTGAAACGGCAGATTACAGAGATGAAGTGTTTTTTTTTGGGGGGGGGGCGGTGAATATCCATGGATTGTCAAAAATTATTTGTTTTATTTTCTTTTTATATATATCATTCATGGTATATGAAACCATTTGGGGTAAACTGAATATCAATCTACGGTAGATTAGTGATGGATATAAGAAGCGATGATAATGATGGTAATGGTACTGATATTATAATAATGATATCGATATACAAAACAAATAACAATGATAAAAGTGATAAGAATCATATAGAGACTATAATGATAATAATGTCAATTATGTTAACAATCATGATAAGAATGATATAGAGACAAACACAGATTAAATGATAAGAAAGTGAAAAGGTGGAAAAGGAATAAAAAATAAGGGATTGAGTTGAGTCGTCATCGTATGACGTCATTTTGTTTCCATTTCGTCACCCTTATGGTCAACCTCATCATCGTCAACATTATCATCACATCACTGTGATGATAAGGATGATTAGCGATACATTCATCATTTAATTCATAATGATATTATCATGATCACCACCGCCAGCTCAAGTTCTTGTCAGTTCAAACCTGCAAACCAAAGCCATGAAAGGTATAGAAGACGGTTGCTCTATACGTCATCTCCCGGCTCCAAGATGGCCGCGTGCCTCCAGCTGTAATCATCTTCCCCCAAATCCCGTCCTGTCGTGGATTTGTCACCCCAATTTCTTTCTGTTTATCACCCTCCTTCATGTCCTTCAAGCTGAAATATTGATGGGAACCAAAGGGGAAGGGTATACTTATATCGTAACTATAAAATCGTCCCATCTTTTCACTTGGAGCATATAACAATGAACCCTATAAACGTCTCCAGCCACCAGACCATGTAGGCACCCACCGTTCTATTTCGCTTTGTTTTTTTTCTTCCCCGCCGATTTTCGTCTTTGTCAACACCATACTGAAAATCCTGTTTATATGGAGATCACAATAAAAAATATCACCTTGTAAAATGGGTTTTTGTGAAAGAAGCATTTAACCATGTTTTTTCTCTCTCTCATCTTTGCTGTCAATGACGCTAAGTTTCAACCGCAGTTTCCGTTTGAATGTCTGTCCGTTGTAGAAGGCGTCCGTCTGTCTGATTAGTTTAATGAACTCTCTGAATGCCTCTCTATATTCTCACTTTTTGACGCTTTAGGGGATACAAATCAACACCACCTATGATATTATTATCAGCTTTTCTTTACGATGCTTTTGTATCTGCGGTATACTACACTCGTGCCGGTGTTGTGTTGGAGCGTTCATCATGTTCATTGGTGAGGTTCCCTTACCCGCTAAGAGGTCGTCAGTGCTGATTCCGAAACTCCGAAATGAAACAAAGAACATTTGCACCTCTTACACAACCCCACCAGTATAAACAATACCACAACAACAATAACAACACAAACGCCAACAACAATAACAACGTCATCATCACCATCATCCCCGGCCAGGACATTGAAGATGTACCCTCTGCTATATACATGTTATGTACCTGGCTACTTTTGACGAATTCGAAAAATCGATTTTGTTTGTGTGTTTTGCTAAATTGAATTGAATACAAGTCTTTGATTTGCACGGTGTAGAAAAAAACGAAATCATAAACATTATGAAAACATCCTTTTTAGTGTTACATTGTGTTCCAAGCTTTTTTTTGTATTCAATAGAAATGAATTCATTCATATGAAATAAATCAAATTAAAAGTAGCGCCTAGAAATCAAGCTATAGGTTGCAAAGTCTAAAGTTTGGACTTTGAGTCATTCCTATAATAAAATAACACTACAACTGTTCTTTTAAAGAATACTGTGTTTTAACATCTTCAAGATATATAAATGTTTTGGTTGTGGTATCATTAACAATAACTTGTATGTAGTATTCGCCAGGGGCCAAACCGCGGCTTCCGATATTTAGGCCTTTGTCAAAAGTGCAATGAAAGGCGAGAAAATGACATGAATTAAAATGAGTGATCAATGTGTCTGTGGGTAATATTGCCCTCATAATGTGCTTTAAATGAAAAACATCACACCATGTTTGATATTGGATCGACAAATAGATAAATGACTTCCTAAAAATAACATTTTATTTATTCAGTTATTTCTTTAAAAGAGAGAAAGAGAGAGAAAAATCAATGTTAAGTTTTCAATAAGTCAACCGAGTTTTGTGCAGGGTAAGAATTGTTTCAGACGTGACCGCGCTCCTATAGTGTCTGTATTTTTCGTTGATGACTTTTCTTGTCCCTGTATTTCATTTTCGTTTTGTTGCTGTAGTTACATAAGTTTTATCACATAAATCAAGTTAAATTTTCATTAGGTTTATATATTCATATCGTAAAATATCATGTAAAATATATGCATATATATGCACACCCTTTAAATATCTTTACTGCCTGCTCCTTTATCGGAACTGACGCCAATATTCCTAAGTTATCATCATTCGAGACTGCCATGATACGCAGACTCGAAGAATACCATATGCCATGCTTTAAATAATTATCATCGTTTTATCCTTCACCTACTCAAGTGACCATATTTTCCTCCTATAACCTTCACCATCTGTGATATTTTTTCTCACCTTTAATGTGATTTTATTAAAAACCAAATGGGTTGACACCTCGGCTGTGGGATGCCAAGCATGACGACCTTCTAATAAAGCCTTCGTCAAACATCAAAACAACTTCAAGATAAATTTCAGAGATCCCGGCTTGGTAATTTCTATGGCACTGAAACCAATACACAGTTTTGTAATAGATAAAACGATTAACACTAAAATCAAATGCCTTACATATGCAATAGATAACCTTTAATATGGTTCTGCTTTCAGAGATTTATTGAACAGAAATACTATACTACATTCAGTAATAGACCAATTATTAATAAAAATACACAACCGTTCTCCGAACCATTCGTTGTCATTGTCTGCGTTACAAGCTGCAGCTTTTCGAAATAAAAAAAAACATCGTAAACGATGTTAATGTCCTCTTTTATCTTTTATATTCTGTATCCACGGCATTCACATATAGTAATAGAAATAAAACTTTAAAGCATGCATATATCATTTCATTTAGAAAATAAAATCCCGAATGTGATTGGAATAATAGGAGGTAATGTATGGGAATGTTGATAAAATAAAAACATGCTTTCTTGACTTAAAAAAAATGTTTTGATTACTATAATCATCAAATAAAAAAGCAATCAATCTTTGAATAAAAGTATTTTGCATGATTTATTGGCGTACTTGGTATAAATGCATTCTATACATCTGTGAGTTTGATATGACACCTTCCCAGCAATTCCAAGTTGGTGGTAACCACTGATCTGGATATCCAGATTAGTACTTGCAGCTGCTGAACACGTGAAGGGGGCGCTCTTATAGCTTCGAGCCACAGTCTGTTCTTTTCCCTTTCTTATTTCTCGTGGCGCCTCAATTTGCAATGACAATAGTTAGCCTATTATGACCGTTACTCCAGGATTCCGTTGGATTACAGTTAACGTGCCTTCCAATGGTGTCATTCATAGAATCATTTATTCTAATTGGTTGTTGAGTCTTGTTACCATGGTAGTTACCATTGGATGGCAAAGTTACACTGTTAAAAAAAGCGTTGATTTCACAGAAAAAAAAGAAAAGATTTTGCAAAAAACAATAACAGATTCATTCTGTAAATTCATAAAACGGGAATTTTTCTGCAATTTAACAGAACAGGTCTGTTTAAAATGGGAAAAGGGTGTTTTACTTAAGGAAATTTGCAAGGTTCCATGCACCAAATACCGATTTCCTGTAATTTTACATGATTTATTGTAAGTTTACGCAATCTGGTAAGATTACAGGTGTTCTCGAGACTCAGTGGCAGGAACTTCTTTTATAAAAAAACAATAACAGAATCATTCTGTAAATTCATAAAACGGGAATTTTTCTGCAATTTAACAGAACAGGTCTGTTTAAAATGGGAAAAGGGTGTTTTATTTAAGGAAATTTGTAAGGTTCCATGCACCAAATACCGATTTCCTGTAATTTTACATGATTTATTGTAAGATTACGCAATCTGGTAAGATTACAGGAGTTCTCGAGACTCTGCTGCAGGAACTTCTTTTATTTTAAGGATACATTTTTTAACAGTGTACCATGATAACTTTTTATTCGATGGATCCGTGATATAAGTTCACTGCAGTGGACGTTGATCTGGACGTTGATAAGTTGTAGAGCTTGCATTTTACTAACCTATCTGCGCATGATCAAAAGATTCTACGCATGATCAGAGGAAGGTCATTTGTACTAAAGTGACATGGTGGTTTAAAATCTAATGAGATAAGCACCGACTTTGATGTCTTGATTATTCATATATTCTTTGAATAGTGGTTTTCATTTGCATCCACAAAAAACAACAATGCATCCACGAACGACTGTTTGTCAAGTACATTGTGCTTCAAAGTAGGAATGCAACAAAAACCTTTATAAAGTGTTCATTGGTTTGCTATTCTAGTCACCTGGTCTATTCAATTTCTTCATCCTGCTATGTAAGGCAAGCTTACGTAATATCTTTGAAATCTGCCTATCATAATGAAAGGTCATTTGACCAAAATTGTCCATGAAGTAACTTCGAACTGGTCTATTAATCTACCCCCCCCCCCCCATGCTGCGAAACAAACATCGAATTCTGGGAAATATGAGATTTCCACCAACCACCATTTTATGTACTACATGAAAGCCGTATCTTCTCAACCATTAACATCATATAAGAGGAATATTTCCGAATATTTTAGGCCAACCGATATACCGTCAAAAATCAATTTATCAACGCCCAAAACTCAAAGTCACAAACGATTATTGTGTAATCTTCTATGTAACTGTCTAATATGATAGATGGCAGTCAATTAAACACAAAGCATTTCGTGACAGGGTGACATTATGTGATTTGAGTCAATACAGGTTTATTGCGACCAAAATGTATCAATTTTGTTGACAGAATGAAATCTGACAAAACGAAAATATTCTTATTTCTTTTTTTCCCCATTGATCCCAATCATTAGGTTTGTTCTGTTTTATGTCGCCCAGTACCGATGCCATTTCTCTATTATACTTTTTATGATGCTATTCTTTTTCAGCTTCCTAGCTAACATGGGAGATAATAATACACTATGTCTTTGGTAGTTCAGGTTGTAAAAACAATAACAAATAAAGATTAAAAAATAAATTCACGTAGAAAAAAGTGACTCATTAATGTAACCAATAAAAAAGAAAAATCATTTTATATTGTTATGATTTCATAATTTCACCATTTCAATGAAAAATGTACAACCAATAGCATCCCCCATGAATCCGCATGCCTATTCAATTGCACATATCGCTCATTGCCATTATCAACATCATCACTGTCCACTGCCTCTACACCATCATCTAAACCATCAACGTCATCATCATCCCCTTTTGAACCATCCCCACCACTACCATCATCACCACCACCACCACCACCATCGTCATCATCATCATTAACCCCAATATTACCACCACCATTATCATCAACATCAACATCATCATGGTCATCATCATCATCATCAAAAACATTATCATCATCCTCATCATTATTATCACTACCACCACCAACACTATCATACAACCCCCACTACCACTACCATCATCATCATCATCATCATCACGATTATCATCATCATCATCCCTCATCATCATCATCATCATCATCACCATTATCACCATCATCATCATCATTATTATCATCATCATCATCATCATCATTATCATCACTATTATCATCATCATCATTATCATCATCATCACCATCATCATCATCATCATCATCCCTCATCACCACCCCCACCACCAGACCGCCATCACCATCACTCCGCTACCATCATCACTATCGTCGTCATTCGTATCGCTTTCTTAGTATCGCTGCAGCAGGTCTGTTGTGAAACAGTTGCATAACTTAATATAAGCAACCATTAAAAAAAACCACGCATAAATGAATATAAGAATTGATGAAAAAGATCTCTGATTTCCATCAAATTATCAACTTCTCTTAGAAGTAATTAGCAGATATAGAACCCTATGTTTTTATCCACATCTTCCAATTGGAACACGCAACACAATGCGTTTTCGTCGCTAAACAGGCGTCCATGGTGTTTGTGAGTCCGGTGGGTGGGGGTATGTCTGATGAGCGTGCTCGGCTGTGTTAAATGGGGCGTGTCCTATCTTTTGTCTTCAAGACAGCGTAACAGATGAGGCTTGTATTCAATCGATGGCTACACCAAGTTCACTGGCGCCGGACGGGGACGAAGTGGCGTAGTGAGATTAAAAATGTTGCAAGAATGGGGTTTAATAATTATTGCTGCTTCTGATAACAATTCTCCGTTTATATATCCTTTTTAATAACATTTAAGTAGTATCTATAAATCTAATCAAAATGTGTTAACAATGATCAAACTCCTAAATTAATATGGTGTAAATAGACAAGCAAAGAAACTACATTACTGTATCGATATATGGTCGTCGAATACTCTTTGTAAAAGTGTCAGCATTGTCATCTTCGCATCAACGCCATCACCATCAGCACCATTATCATCGCCATCACCATCGTGATCACACCCATCTTCATCGTCATCATCATCACCACCACCACCACCACCACCATCATCATCATCACCACTATCATCACCATCATCATCACAATCACCATCATCATTATCATAAACATCACCATCAACATGAAAAAGGGTATTAGCTTCTTGAACGAATCAAACATAAAACCAATAGACATCTACAAAATTGACTATCCTTTGTAAAAGATGGGCGTTTGAATTTCGAGGATGCTGCTATGAACATAATCATTATTCATGATGTTACACGTGTGCAATTTTATGACAATGTGACAATGTCAGTGAGGCGGTGCCACGTCCAAGATGATGTGATAATGAATTCTCTACAACCAGGGGCTTCGGATACCAGTCAAGAGTAGAAAGGGGGGTAGAGTATTACCCCTCGAGACTCCCACCTGCTTCCTTACGCGTGGCGCCTCATTCACCGTGATGTTTACTCTAAGCATGGGATCTTCCTATTGTTAGGCGCAGTCCGGTTAATAGGGTCTCTTTACGGGACACCGGGGGTGTCAATCTGCCGTAACATTGCTAATTCAGCTTGGTGACTCTCTGGAAAGGGAGAGAGAGAGAGGGGAAGATCGGGAGAGAGAGGATGAAAATGAAGGGAGAATAAGATGAGTAGCAAGTGAGAGAAATGCCTATTATAATACATGTATATTAAACGATGAAATAGGGAGACTTCTAATGAATTGAAGAGAGGCAGAGAGGGTGGGGGGGGGGGGGTAGAGAGGGAGACAGATAGCATGGATAGAGAGCGTGAGAATTAGAAGTTTTATGGTAATTTTTTGTTAAATGCTCCACAATAGGAAAAAACTGGGAGGATTCTATAGAGAAGGGGAATGAGTCAAACCAATTTAAATACAATACCGAAGTTTCCTCGATTTGCAGTTTTCGTATTATTGTTAATCTGGTGAAGAACCAAAAACATAAGCATTCGTAATATATTCATAATTGTAATTAGCCGAAAATAAAAATCATAAAACAGAAACAAAAGATACCGAATTGAACTTTCATGACTCTTATTTCTCAACGTTTGATATCCTTTGACGAAACTTGGGTCAAGTTTTTACGTTTGGGTTCACAAGTGGGCGTCCACTTAAAACAAATGTTATGAAGAGATCCAAGGCTATACACACAAAAAGGGACAAAGGAGGATAATATGTGAAGAGATGGGCAGGAATATTTTAATCGTCTAAGAAATCAGCCAATTGTGATGCTCAAATCGGATCCACCATCCTTTTGGGAAATAGCTTGATGAACTCTTCTTCCACTTAGTAGGGGAGTGGCTTTAAGAACGATCTTAATCTTATCCCTCAGCGTGTGAGAGCTTTTTAGTGTCATTCTTAATCTGATTCTCGGGGGGTGGAGGGGTCTCTCAAAGTAAAATAATATGGATTAAGTGCTCAGCTGAACAGCGGAAATGTTCCATTCTTAAAAAAGCTTGAAAATCAAAGTAAAGTCAAGAGCAAGGAAAGATTAACGGGATTATCCCCTTATTCAATGCCTGATACATTCCAGCGTCCAAGGGGGGGGGGTGATTTATTTCTTATTCATATGCTTGACTTTGCGCTAAGTAAATAGCTAAAGAGGGGACAGTTTCAATTGAAAGAATACAATTTAAACAGTATTTTTAGCATGTTGTTTAAGCCCGTCACTCTAACAAGTTGTTTTAACTTTTAAACAATTATGTATATATTTTTTTTCAATTGTTAAAACTTTTACAAACAACTTGTTTAAAACTTTAAACAAATTGAAGTGCCGGGCTTAAAAAACGTGCTTAAATTAAACAGCGTTTTACAGTGCAAGATTACCAAATAAAGCTGTACCATTTTCACAAATCTCTCCGGATTCGCCTACTTTTTAATGATTAATAGAAAAAACATATTTATGGTGGCAACCATTAAAAAGATTAGACCCTATCGATTCGACAGGAAATCACTTTTCCCATCTTTCACAGGATCATAAAACCATTCTCCCGTGATAACCGGCTCATTACAACCATTTACATTCGAAATTATGAAATATATATCTTTAATAACACACGGGATAAAAAAATCATCAAAATCAAAAAGCTATAGAATACAGGTGACGCCGCAAAATTGTGGTCACATCTGTGGTGCCACGACAATGCCTTGGGTGATTTTGCTCGAAATATTGACCTTTTTGCAAAAACCACCGAAAAGCGATCAACAACAAAAGAAATAGCGTGTGGAAAATAATGGGTATTATGCAGGATGTGTCTATGGGATGATTGACATAATGTGAGCCGAGGTGTACACGGTGCTCCAAAAGAAAGGTTCGTGTAATGTGTGATATAGTCAATATCTTTTACCACTAGAAATTAAAATACGAATTCAACCTAAAAAGAACAAAAGGTTATAATATGTAACGCTGATGAATTACAAATCTCAACCTACAGCACCATTTCAAACGCTAAACATGCCCAGAATATTCCTGTTCATATGAAATGAAACTCATTTGGACATCGATGGATTGTATACGATCACCACTCCCCATTATCCAGCTAAAGTGTTCTTCTCTCAATTTCATTTCTTTTGTTTATTTTAATGAACATACTGGCGGGAAGTGCACTTCACGCAACGCCGGCTATTCGCGTCCATTGTGCATAATAATGCTCTCAGTGGCGCGCATAGTTTATTTTTCATTGACACCACTAAACCTTTTACAACTTATTTGTTCTGTTGAGCATGGTTACATTTAATAATTCATTATGAAAAGAAGAGGTGAGAACGTGCTTTAGGCAAGGTTATCAACCCCTAAAGTTAATCAATGCGAAATATTTCGATCACTATCTCGTCAGTAGTAAAAGTCTAATTATGATAACGAAATTTCAAGGAAGTATGATCATTGAAATAAAAAATAATGATCTGTGTGGGAGGAGCGTCCTATACACAGAGCTTAATTCATTAAAATCATACAAAACAAAGGGCGACCGTGACCAGTTTATTACTTGCTAAAAAATACTAACCCCCAAACCCCAAGTTTTCTGTTTTCCAAAATGCGAATTCCGCGTTCCTCGGTGATACATAAAACTCCGTTCTTTGTAACATATCACAAATATTGCGGATAGTGAAAATCGTTAATTTTTTTTTTCAAGATTCAAGAAGTTTATTTCATTTCCAAAACAAATATAAATCGAATACAAATACAAATCAAAGTACGAATACAAAATAATTTTAACTTACCATACTTATATAACAAACGCTTGTATAAAAAAGCGTATATGGAAATGAGGGGATCCACTAAAAAAGCATTGCTTGTAGAGCTTGGATCCCCTATAGCTAGTTGAATAAATAATTTATATTAAGCAATTAAGACAAGACAAAGCAATACAAATTAAGTAAATATGGAAATTCATTCGGCTGAACGAATATACAATATCATAAAATGGGAAAGTAAAATGTGATAACGTGATATGTTATAACGTCTTTGCATACACATACCATAGCACACACACCCTCTCAAACGCGAAAGTATGTTTATTAAAAACGTTAGGCGAACAGGCAACGTCGGTAGATTTATTCATTCAAGTAATGAATTTCCCTTGATTTGCAAGATTTTTCACTGTAATTTTGAGTGATTCATTTTGGGAGCCTGAAAACGGTTTTATCCGCGAAATCAACTTGAATTTTTCCGTTTCCCTACCATTGGGCACTTCAACTATCTCTTTGGAAGTTTACCGTGCAATTACACATGCGTAAAAAATATACCCCCCCCCCCAAAAAAAAAAAATAATAAATAAATGAATAAATAAATAAATGAAATAAGAATGCCAAAGATTACTCACGTCGGACTTAAATGAATTATTAATGGCAGCAATAATACGTTTAAAGAGACCTGTAATTCTGTATACTAAACTCTTTTTAGAGAGGTCACTTCGGCAGCCAGTTATACCACCATTTAATAAAACTCTTTCATTAGCTTTGAATTACTGAACTTGGTTTGCCAGCATGTGACTTATTTTTTCCTCACATTTTGAAACACAATATTTATCGTACATACATGCTGTAGTTTTAAAAGTCAGCACTGCTGATGGATAGAAGTGTGTGAAGCAGGTGAGACTGCCTTCTTGTTTCAACTCTACTTCTCTCTTTTCCTTCAACCCCCCTCCCCCCCCCCCATTTCCCCTTTTCTGCTCCTTCCAGTCCATAGTCACACCAACAAAGCAGATGTCAGGACGACCTGGGGGCCCGTTTCATAAAACTTTTACAACAGTTGAAAGCTGCCGAAACCTTTAATCTGATTGGCTGAGAGTACATTTGTTTTAGAATTTCTGCATTTGTTATCATAACAAGTCTTTATGAAACAGGGCCCAAAGCTTTTGCATTTCCATTGACAATTGGTCAGTTGTGAGACGGTTTCATTGGTGTGACTGTAGCCTTATAAAGACATAAACAAAATTGGTTTTAAGATGGGAAGAAAAAGAAAACTTTGATATATTTTTTGAATAGGTGGAGGGGCATCACATGACCCCCCCCCCCTCCCCTTCAACAAGGTAGCCTGTTGAAAGATGAGTAACACTGATCCTAACCCCTCCCCTGTAGCATTGTAAAGACATAAATATTAGTCTTAAGATGGGAAGAAAAAGAGAACTTTGAGGATATATTTTTTTTAATAGGTGGAGGGGTATCACATGCCCCCCCCCCCCTCTCGCCCTTCAACAGGCTAACCAGTTGAAAGATGAGTAAGACTGATGCTAACTCCCTCCCCTGTACAGACATAAACATTGGTTTTAAGTTGGGAAGAAAAAGAAAACTTTGAGGATATAATTTTTGAATAGGTGAAGGGGTATCACATGACCCCCACCATTTCCCCTATTAACAGGGTGGCCAGTAGAAAAATGAGTAATACTGTATCCCACCCCCCCTACACACACACACACACGCAGACCCACACAGACGTGTTCCCTTCACTGTATTGTCTCACTACTGGGGACCACTTCATGAAAAGTTTGTCAACAATTTGGAATATTTACTCTCTGCCAATCACATGCAAGTATTTTCAGAAGCTTATAACGAGTCACTGAGACTCAATATTTTTTTTCTCATGGAATGCTCCCCTGGAATCCCCAATCTGAATGACAATGATTAAAAAAAACAAGCAAATGAAAAGTGACATTTATATGAAAAAGAAGTTTATTTCATAGTTTAATTTTATAAATGCTAAGCATATGCTTTACTCTAATCAAAAATTTGTTAGAAGAGTACATGTCATTGGGAATGACATTCAATGTGCTATGTGTTATTTAAATCATATAGAGTACTATAAAATCATTTTGAACTTATCATACTTGTATATATGTTTTAAATCTATACAATCATCCATTATATATCTAAATTTTGCACAATATGTGAATCTTTTCCTCTTTTGCTTGGAATACGCAGAAAAAGTCCAACAATGCGTTTGCCATAGGAAAATGAATACATAGACACGGCAGATGTAAACGCTTATCATTTCCTCACGAATAGAAGACAAAAACCCCATCAGAACAATTACAGAGCTGCCAACCTGAACAAGAACATTTCATTATTTCTAAAGCTGAAAATCAGTATTTTGGTGAGGAAATCAGTATTTCCAAGGAAATAGCATAGGACAACACATAAACCGAAACTTTAGAAAAAAGTACTTTGCATGAAACTATAAGTATTCTTCTCATTTTTCAGTACTAAATACTGAAAATCAGTACTACTTGGCAGCTCTGCAATTATTGTACGTCTAATCCATGATATTGCCATCATCACCATTCATCAAAAAAGTTCTTACAGTACATATGTACATTAAACAAATAAAAATAAGCATGGCACAATAGTCTGCATTAACCATTTCACAAATAATGTAAAAAAATGTTTTAAATTGGCACCACATGAAACCAGGACAGATTGAGGATTTCAGAATATGGGAGGGGGGGGGGTGTGGGTAGTGATGGAGGTACAGAACTTTTTCTTCATGTTCATCAATGTTTCAGATACTTACCCTCACTTTTCAAAACATTGTGGCCCTTAGAATACATATGAATTTCTGTTTAGTATATGGTAATATAAATATGTAATTGGTTGTGCAATTGTTCATGGTAGTAAAAACTTAATTATTATTATGTAATAGTACTGTACTGTACTTTATGACAGTACAAAAATAACATATAAATGACTCAACCTAAGTTGGCTTCAGATACATTTTTATATCTGGTTGGATCATAACTCATATTTTTCCAAAATTAAGCTAAAGCTATTTCCACTGAATAAAGTAACCAAGTTGCAAATTGGCACCACATGAAACCAGCACAGATCCAGGATTTCAGAATAGAGAGGGGCGGGGCGGCGGGTCGAAGGAGGTACAGAACTTTTTCTTCAGGTTCATCAATGTTTTAGATGGTTACCATTACTTTTCTAAATGTTGTCGCCATTGGGAACAATAAATACATGCAAAATACTGCTTCCATTGTTCATGGTAGTATAAACTTAATTATTATTATGTAATAGTACCATACTGTACTTTGTAATAGTACAAACATAACTCATAAATGACTCAACCGAAGTTAACAGTGCACTTCAGATACATCATTATATCTGATTGGATCGTAACTCATATTTTTCCAAAATTAAGCTAAAGCTATTTTCTGCTGAATAATGTAACAAAGTTGTAAATTGGCACCACATGAAACCAGCACAGATCCAGGATTTCAGTATAGAGGAGGAGCGGGTCGAAGGAGGTACAGAACCTTTTCTTCAGGTTTATCAATGTTTTAGATGGTTACCCTAACTTTTCAAAATGTTGTCGCCGTCAGGATACATAAATACATGTGAAAATCTGTTTCCATTGTTCATGGTAGTATAAACTTAATTATTATTATGTAATAGTACCATACTGTACTTTGTAATAGTACAAACATAACTATAAATGACTCAATCTGAGTTAACAGTGCACTTCAGATACATCCTTATATCTGGTTGGATCGTAACTCATATTTTTCCAAAATTAAGCTAAAGCTAAACATGAAACCAGCACAGATCCAGGATTTCAGAATAGAGAGGGGCGGGGCGGCAGGTAGAAAAAGGAACTTAAATTTTTTCTTCAGGTTCACTATGTTTAAGATTCTTACCCTCACTTTTTGAAATATTGTGGCCCTCAAAATGAAAAATACATGTGAAAATCTGTTTCTATTGTTCATGGTAGTATAAACTTCATCATTCTTATGTAATAGAAGTGTACTGTACTTTGTAATGTCATTGTTCATGTTAATACATTCATAAACTTAATGATATAACTATAAATGAGTTGACAGTGCATTTCATAAATTTTTATATCTCATCAATCATCATAACCTATAATTCTCGAAATTAAGCTACAGCTATTTCCACTGGTACAGCAGATTGCATAAGGTTATTGGTGACCCGTTCAACAGAGATTTGTAATCAAACACAAGACAAATTATCAAACGTTACTTGAGTATGTCACAATGAAAACAACTTAATCAGGACTTGTGTTTGATTCTTTTTTCTTTAGTTGCGCTTGGATAAAATTTATCATTTGTTCTGCAAAGGGATTATTTGATTAATAATGTTGTCGAAAATGATGAAATATTGTATTTCATCTAAGGTAATACAAGTTTTAGGAGCACTGATGTGGGTAAGGTTAATTCTCCAGTGAAAGTATTTCATAAAGACTACCCAAGAATGATGAGCAAGTTGTGTTTACAGATGTATATTCCTGTAATGCATGTTTCCATTAATTTGGGACAGCTATTCAAAGCCAAACAAAACAAGTGGTCTCAACAGACAAGTGAGCCTTCTATACAGGAAAATGCTAAATAAGGTTTCCATTTCATAAAAAAAACTTGCTATGACAAATCCCCACTTTCCATTGCAAATTTACTATCATCTAATGAGAATAGATTAAAGGATTTTGGTAGTTTTTACTACTTCTAATAATAGGCATTTAAAGAGCGCCATCTATCTAGAAATATTCTTTTCCGAGAAACATTGTTATTATTTCCCCAGCTTTAGCTTGAGCTGCCTTTCAGTGCTCGTGCATCCAAAGAATTAATTCACCTCAGCTGGGTTGAGTGATGCACAATGTGGACACATTTCTTGCTGAAGGAAATTAAGCCATGGTTGGGATTCGAACCCACCACCCTCTGTTTCAAAGTCAGAAGGCTTATCCACTGGGCCACAACGCTCCACACACTGTTTAATTTTTATGAAACAGACCCAAGAAGTGACAGTACAAATTAAATTCAGCCGTTTCATTGTGAATAAATGCACAATACACTCTCCTCAAATGACCCCTCCCCCCCTTCCTACATGTATGTAAATACTTGGTCTAAAAACGTCAAATTATTAAAATAGGGTTAACTGAGAAAATTTTTTTGCTTGGAGCATGTTTCGATTCTGCTAATATGGACCCCCTTCTTTTCTCCATTTTGTGGACTTTATACACAAGTTTCTACTTTTCTACATATCAACACTACTTGATAAAAATATGATTCCAATAAACTACATCTATTCATTCTGTTTTTAATCTTTGGATGATGAATCCAATTGATTGGCAGTATATCATGAACGTAAAGTGTTGAGTCACCATGGTTAATCTTGCAAACAGGTTATTGCACTGATCTGAACCTGGTAAAACCAATTAAAATATAAATGAAAAATCTGCTGGTTAAGATCAAATAACTATTCACTTTGAAAAGTTCATGTGATATCAGAGTTTGAAATCTAAACGAATGAAAATGTAACGATGGAAGGAAAAAATGTTTGCGAAGGACTTCTCAATATCCTTGAGTAATGTGAAGGTTGATGGATTCAAGGATGAAAATTGAGAAATCATGCACGAAAATTGTCTTTTCAAACTTCCATTTTGTTAATTTAGGATTTGATATTTAATATCATATGAAAATTTAAAAATTAATCATGTGAATAATGAAAATTACAACATCTAAGCAAATTCCAGGTTTTCATTTGATTCTTAATCGGTGGCATTCGGTGCAATGGTTCTGAAAATTGGAAACAATTGGAAACACAGAAGCCAACCTAGCTCAGACGTTAAAACCTTGAAGTAATCACCAAGAAAGCTAGTGTACTAACTCACCTCCTAAGGTGGGTAACATAGTACTATTTCAAGACAAATCAAGCATTTAATTACCATCATTAGTGATCGCAGATGATACACAGACAAGGACAAAGTACTAAACAAAAAACCCGGCCAACTAAGATGCCAGCAAATCTCCCCTACATTTAAGACCTGGGCCCTGTAACACAAAGCTTGGCAATGATCGTAGAACATTTTCTACGATTGACTACAATATACAATCAATAGTAGAAATCAAGCGTACGATCAATTAATAACCTTTGTGTTGCGGGACCCTGGATCATTTTTTTTTATTACGATGCTTTTATTACCATTACATTACATCACGTTAATATGATCATGTATCAAAGTGATTGACCCACCTACATAAGCAGGGTTTTGATAAAAATACTTTGCCAATAAACTTTAAAGGTTCCTTGAAATTGCTCAAGCAACAATTGCTCTGATGAAAAATCTGCACATTAAGCCAAACATCAACTTTGCGTTGGATCCCAAATTAACAGCACTAAAAGACAGTGAAATAGTAGTCTGAAGGGTAGCACTAGAAGCATCAATTTGTATGAATAACAAATATCCCACTACAGTTTCCTAGTTCACCGCATGTTCAACAACACAAAGTTATGTATCATCTCAATTTGTTCATATCTACTTGAGATGGGTCTATCCCCATTTTTAAGGTTTGAAATCTAAATTTCACTTTGAAACTGTCTCAAAAAAACGCATATCACCCAGCAACATTTCGTTATATCATTGACATATTCATGATATCAATATACAGAAGTGGAGATCAAAGTATTCTTTATGAAAATCTTGCTTTGTAGGCGGTCAATCACTTTGACACATGATATTAAGTAATGCATAAGCATTCCGTTGTCTGTAATAAAAAAAAAATGATCCCGGTTTTAAATCTAGGGATACTTGCTGGCGCCTTGGCTTGATAAAGCTTATTACCTGTGAAATTCAACTCCTTAATAAAATCTTAAATACTTCCTCCTACCAATATCACACTCTGAACTAAAAAGAAAAGGCAGTAATTCATGGAATCGGGTAGATATAATGAAAGTATACCAGCTTCTTGCATAATAAAGCACTGCATGGTTGGAAATCTAAAAAAAAAACAATATACCTATACAATATGAAGAGGAGGTCGTTTCATAAAGCTGTTCATTAATTAAGAGAGACTTTAAGAACTGGTGATCCTTTCTTGGGGTAAATTATATTCACCATTAAATGTTCATTGGTGATTATTCAGCACGTAATAAAGGTTCTCCAGTCGTTCTTCAAGTTGCTCTCAACTTACGAACAGCTCTATAAAACACGCCCCAGGCATGTGAAATAAGTATAAATTTGTTCCTCTTCTGAACAGCAACAGCTCATTACTTTAATATTTCATATAGTTTCTGGAACTTAACTCAGCATACAACACTTTGATCATGTAGCCTCATGATATATATGCCAATTATATCTATTCCCATTATTGTTCAAGAACAAAAAAAAAGGAAGTTGATACTTATCCTTCACTTTTTGAAAGTTGATTAGGATAATCATTACCCAACTGCAGGGTGACATGGCAGGGATTCATCTTCGAATTTTGGAGGAAATAGAGTTTATATCTATTCAAACTGATCAATTTCCGATAATGATTTTTTTTCCTACATATCAATATCCCTGAAGATTAAGCATTTTAAAACAAGATAGAAAACTGATGTACATGTAGTTGGGAAAGTTCACCTGTACGCATACACTAGATACCTGAAAGGGAGATGAGATACATTTACACTTTCTCCATCCTCAAGACAATTTTCTTTACTCATTTGTTCTTTTGTGACAGTAGTAGAGTGCAACAACCAACCCCCTCAGGATAAATGTATGACTGTAGGGGAAGAGAGAGAAAGAAAGGGGGAGGAGTTAATGATGGAATCAAATAAACATGTGTAAATGTAGTCCATAGAAGGGGAGAAAGAAAGAGAAAAAGAAAATCAGAAAAAAAGTAAAATATACTTTTTTAATGTAGAGTATATCTTAAGATATTTTGGAGTTGACTATAAACTTCACACACAAATACCTGTATAAAGGATAGGAGTGGGGGGGGGGGGGGTGGTGGTAAAAGGGCATTGACATCTCAGTTCCCTGATAAAAGGTACATGGGTTGGCCCCTGCGAAAGTACAACTGACTCTACCATTAACGTTACTAGGCCCTGCTGATCATCACTTCAGGAAAACAAGGGAAATTCTTAACCAATTATTTGACAACTGCATTAATGACAAACGTACAAAAATGATTACAGTCAGAGTTTAATTACATGTGAACACAAAATGAAAGGTTCATTTCATCTACATCACCCATTTATCCATAAGCCCCCCCCCCCCCACATAAAAAGAAATCATAACTCACTTCTCCTACCACTTGTGATGAATTTGGTGCGGCTGCCACCACAGAGCAGCCAATCACAGGTGGTGTACTAGAAAGTTTAGGACCTTGCTTTCTCTTGTCATCACAAACAGAGCATACGATTGGTTGATAACAACAGGCATCTTCGGAACTCCAAAAGGCATTCAATTGCAATCCTACATGGGGGAAAAATAGGAAGGTACTATAAAAGGGAGAAAGAAAAGCAGTTTTACAGGAAAGTAGGTTTAGTGAGACAAAATAATGCAGGAAAATATAAAGAATTGTGAAATTGTCTCCAAGAATAAATCATTGATTAACTTGTATATGGAACACCAAAAATACCTACTCTCTCTTAACACTACAATGTCTTCACTTTTTCAGATTTCCCTTTAACTTTCAACAAACTTGAATACTTTCTTTTCAAATAAAAGAGCATGCTCCATAATATCATATATTTTCATATTAAAGTTTTGACAGCTAAAATCCATTTTGAAAATATTGGTTGCTGTGGCAGAATGAAAGATTACATTTAATTTCAGAATACACGTATATATGACAAGAAACAATAATCATCACCCAAAAACATTGATTTCTTTACAGTGCAGATTGTATACCATGTACGCACAAGCATGATAGATGGAGCTATTTCTCTTTATATGCCACATCACTCAACACTCGGGTACTCTAAATTCCATTAAAAAAAAAACAATAGGAAGAATTTACTATGTATATCTTACCACTTGGAAGTTCTGTTGCTTTCAATCAAAAAGCCTTGCTTACTCATAAATACAAATTTGTCTTTTTCATTCATTCATGAATTGATACATGTATCTTTTAACCTTCATTCATTTTCCATCTTTTAATTATCACTGACATCTATCTAATTGCTCTGTTCATAAATTTTCATTTTTGTTCAATTTTGTGTCGAATTATTATTTTTCGTCAACAGAGAACTATTGTTTGGCTAGTGACATCAGCATCCATGGACAATGCATAAGTCTACTCCATGAATTTATTCTAATATCATTACTATCATCATAATTTTTATCGTTGTTATCCTCATCCTCCTCATCCTCATCATCATCGCCATCATTAATTCATCATCAACATTTTTATCATCATTATCATCACCATCATTAATTCATCATCATCAACATTTTCATCATCATCATCATCAACATCATCATCACCATCATTAATTAATCATCAACATTTTTATCATCATCATCAACATTTCATTATCATCATCATCATCACCATCATTAATTCATCATCAACATTTTTATCATCATCATCGTCATCATCATCATCACCATCATCATTCATTCATCATCATCAACAATTTACAATGTAAACTGCAACAACGCAAGAAAACATCTTCTTCTGAAATGAACAGTAACCAACTGAAATCCCCTTTCTAAACCATATTGTTTTTAAGACGGGACATTATTGGCATCGACACCTTACTAATGTAAACCTATACAGTGGCTAATGGGAACTTGATCGTGGCTTCCCATAAATGCCTTCAGGGGAAAATCTTGCACTCTCGCCACCACAACCTCAGAGGCCAAGACGTGGACGACTTTAACATAAGAAGACACGACCTTTCCATTCATATCGATGGCACTGCGACTGAATTAAATGAAACTTAGCACCCCTCCATTTGGAGCCTTAGGGAAGGTCCTTGCCATGTTGTACATTAGGCTTGTTACATGATTAACCCAAATTGGGGTTAATTCACACTTAAGAGTGTTTGAGGGGTAGATATCATTCAACGTGTCGTGGCTAGTTTGCGTTTGTGACATCAAACTGCTCACTTTTCATTTTAATCAAAAAAGTGCGAAGAATGGCTAAAGAGTAGTTATTTGAAATTGTTGTGTACATGTAAGTTAATGGATTGAATCAGCTTTTGAGGGCCATTGAGAGTTATGAAAGAAATGTATTTTGCAGTTGAGAAATTGCATTACCACCATTATCCCATGACTGAATTAATAAAAAACTTGCATGGATTATTTGACAATCCATATACTTATTCATGCCAAGAAATATTATGATTGATACAATTTAGCATTGTTAAAGTATGATACAAGAGATCTCCCAGTCACAGAACTTTCTCTTAAAAAAGGGCAATATGGCTAATCACAAATAGCGTCCCATTTACCGTTATTAAGAATCAATAACATAATGCAACACATACATGTACACTTGAGCATTATCACTGGGGGAAATTGCCCCTGAAATGCTCAAAGAGCCCTAACAGATCAAAAAGAGCAAGTAAAAATAAAAATAAAAAAAATTTTACAGGAATGTTAAAGGTTATCCAATGCATTTACTGCTATCCAATGTGGCAGATTTAAGTAACCAGTTGTAAACAGAAGACCTGAAATAAAAAAAAATGTATACAATATTTTCCCCGACATGTATACACTGCTTGATTGTATTGATTTTAATGAATTTCTAAGGCATTCTACATAAGAAGAAATCTAGAGACACCTTCCAGTGGCGACCTGATGTTTCTAATGGCATGCAAAGGCTAGCGGAGGAGTTCTTCTAAGTGTGATGTATGGGAGCAAAGTGTGACACTTTCTCCCTCCCTAATCACTCCCCCATCATGAAGGAACATGACTCCCATTAGGTGTGGATAGCATCGCCTAACCCAAAACACATCCACGTTCGCCACTCTCCTGCCCCGAGACTTAGTTAAATGGAAGGTGATTTGGTGTAAATTGAGAGTAAATTTGACTGCGTGATGATGTGATCATCGCTCACTCCGATCACTAGGACTTAGGCAGATTCTCCATCAATCACGGATGTTGCACTTTGAAGAAAATGTCAGGGGTTGATGAGAAGTCCCTTCGACCAGACTAAATAAATCCACTTAATTTGATTAATACCGTATTAGTGTAGTTTATAAAATGATGCCTTTTATCCATAGTCTTTAAAACAATGTGCAATACTTGTGTGATAATTTTCGTAAACCATAATGAAAATGAACAGTCCATGTATGTATTGCATTGTTAAGTGCATATTACATGATATTAAGTCTCCATGAGCTTGCAAAGGACTTAAGGGTCATATCCAACAAAAGGTTGAATAAATAAAGAAAAATATAAAACAAGCATCATTTCCTGATCAAAGCAAGACCACAGAGACAAGTTTAAACTAACAAATTCAAAGATTTTCATGCATGTACAAAATATCTTGAAAAGACAAGTAGTAAACCACAACAAAAATTTCACTATCCATCCACAAAACTGAGTAATTAAACAATTTACACCTTTACTAGAGCTGGTTGAACATTTAACATTTAAATGAAAGAGTGAAATCAAACAAGTAAACATCACATTTGGGTAAAACTGCAGGGCTGAAATTAACTATTTTTTTTCAAGCACTGAGGAATGTTAAAGACTGCACAGCTTTAGCAAAAGCCAGGGTAATTAATAAGTTCTGCACTTTTTATTATTGGGAAAAACACTAAACAGTGCATCTTAGGAATAACAAAACTGACAAAATGATGCTTGCATTTAATAAACTTTGTTTTCATTGATTGCTTATAGCTTTACATACATGTATGTATGGTTAATCATCATTAAAATGGAGTGTCGACTAAGTCTGACAGCTAGCGTGTAGAATGTCATTTATGAAATCATTAAAAATATTGTATATAAAGGGACAGAGCTTTGTTATTTTTCTCTAGGTTGTTTGTTTGGGGGGTAGTATATTTAACAGCAGATATGTATAACTTTTGAGACTTGTGATTTCTCTTTTTAAAATTCATAAACTGCTTGACAAATGATTTTCTTGTACAATCTTTCTAAAAGATTGATTTTACTCATTCAAGTGTGCATGAAGAAGTAATACATGTACCACATGAAAGAGGGAACCCATAAGCTCTACAAACAGAGGTCATCTGTCCATTTGTGATTAGGTAATGATACATCATCAATAACTCTCAGTGTTTTTTTCTTTTTCTGGGACACACTGTATACATCCATTATTACGAAGAGAGAGAAAAAAAGAGTGCAACTACAATCTCCATTTCATGTTCATCCCTTCCTTCTCCATCTCTCCTCTGTCTACCCTCCCCTTCAATTTCCCCTCTTCATCTGAAAAGCCTCCATTATGAATGGACTCTGATTGAAGTCCTACCCATCATAAGGTGTGCAACCTCTCTGCACTTTTTCTCACCGACGGTGACAAACGACGGTCGAGCCTCCACAATGGGAACAATAAGGGGATGTCCCCCCCCCCCTCCACCCCGCATCAATTTTGGGGTTGACGGCCCAGGCAAGTGTTGCAAGATGCACTTCATTTCCTTTCAATTAACAGCCTTGTGTGTGACAGGACGGGATGAGCCGGGGGAAGGCCACAGCACGTTGGGAACATTTGCCGGAATTCAGCCATGTTGGCTTTTAGGCACACTTGCTTTGGTTCAAGCTCTGCCATGAAAGAAGTGACGAAAATTGCTTTGATCCGCTTACGCTTTAACCAGACAACATGCTTTTGCAAAGTAAAAGAGCTCTGATAATTACATACATGGAAAACTGGGTTTATATACCCATTTCGCCTGTTATACATGTATGTGCAAGTTTGTTGTATTTGTTTTCTATAAACTGACAGAGGGTTCCAAGAAACCGACTTGGTTTGATTTTAGGATTATTTTAGTTTCTACTTTTACCTTTTCCTTTCACTGATGAATTGTATTTACTTGACCGCTAATACATGAGCATGTTTTTTGCAAGTCATGTATTGGTCCACAAACAATTACTCCATGTTGCATTGTTTCTAATGACAAACCATATTTGTCAGTTTTTAGTCAACCTCGCTTGAATGACTGCGACAAACATGTATAGTCACATCAAAATACTTGATTCTTGAATAATGACTGCATGATATTAAACCCATCCATGAAATAGGATCCTTTTGGGGGGGTAGTAATTTTTGGCCAATAAATTTCAAGAAGGACCCAAAAAAAATCATACAGAAAACAAACAATTCTATGCAATTGCCATCAAGTTTCAACAATTGTTACTATAACTTTTTTTTATTAATAAAATATTTGATCATATTTTTTCAAATTGAAAAGATAAAAACCACACTCTTTCTCCATGCGCTCTGGCAAAGTTTCAATATTTGAAAATATATTCTCTATCCATTGTTATTTGACCAAACTGAACTGAACTCTAGCGAGGTATGTGAGTATCATGTGGCTCCAAACTGTTACCTGGGTAGGTTAAGAGTTAAACACGGTACACCCGAAGATATTACATTTTTTTAATTATGCAAATAAAAAAGAGAAATATAAGGATATAAATTTGAAACATGAAGTGTTAAACAAAATAAGAATACATGAATGGGGAATGATCAATGGGGAAATGATGACAGACTCACTGATTTAGACCATTTTCCAATATAACTCTTCAAAAAAATCATCTAAAAAATTCAAGCTCATCAAAATATAGTATCTCCAAAATTATTTCTCACAACTAATCCATTTCTTTGTCTCTCTATTTAATATTTCAGTCTCTCCAAAATCCTAATCTTTCTCATTCAATGACTCCTTTGTCTCTGGGTATGTACTAAGTTTTTATTCAATTAAAAATACATTGTTATACATGTGTAACATTCATTCATAATCACCACTGGTGCCATGTATCTCCCATTTCAAACCAAAATTAATTGCGTGTATCAATCTCGAATTGGCAACTTCCCCACTAAGTAAAGATTGGCGGTAATCAAATATTCATTTTTCACTGTAATATTTCCAACATCTAACCTTGCATGAATATTCTTTGTATTATTTCCCACCACTCCTTTGTCATTAACCAGAACGATTTCTGAACGACGGTGGCATAATTTGCAGTAAATGACCCAATACGACTTAAATCAAAGACTGTCTGGGATTAACTTTAGCAAGTCAAGAATCATAATGGAAAAGCAATAAAGATTTCCACAAAGTATCCATATCGGATTACAAGCATCGCAATGAAAAAAGACTTATTAACAGAAAGGTTTGTATCGCTAAATGAGAGTTAATCCCCTTGCAAGGTCAAAATAAATTCATTCTATCCTGTCAATTCATCATTTTATTACTAGTATCATATTACACTTGAAATGACAGGCATTTTGAAGAGACCCGGTATAAGTTGCAAGTTTAAAATGTCAGCAAAAGTCCCACTCCATTTTCATTTTCAGCACACTTTCTTGGTCTCAGAACTAGAGAATGTGGAAACCAATATCTCAGTCACATTTAACATGTTTTGTACCAGCTACACATAGGAGAATTAAAGGGCTGTTTTCGACTCGCCTAGAGAAAATGTGACTGAGGTATTAGGTAGTACAAAGTGTGAACAGTTAACAGATCAAATTTTCTCAAATGAAAAAACCCAAAAACTATGTGACAAAAAAATCATCGAAATTTATTCATGATGAATTACATTTCTCTACTTCTTTTTTCATTGCAACATAGTGTTGACTATGGGGCAAAAGTAAATCCATTATAAAACAAGTTAGTCTTAACCCTTTTATTCGACCCTAAAAGCATATCTTTCCTAGCGAGATACATTACCCTTTTTTCATTATTTTAGTGTTTTTGACACCCTTATTATATTACGTATGTAACGTGCCCTATCTTGAAAAAGACATCCTTTTTAAGTGTTTTTTGGGTCGCGCGTGGTATACACTCATCAATGCAAGTGCCCCCCCCCCCGGGCCGTACTCTCATCCCTCATGGTCTAATCCATGTTAATCTACAATCAGTTTGTCTACTAACCATATGGTCTAATTGCCGTTCAACCCATTTACCCTTTTGTAGAATAAACTGTCAGGCTATATCCATTTTGTCTAACACCACTGATACAGTAGTAGATGAAGTGTTTATGAACCAAATTTCCATTTGATAAAACAAGGTAGTTCATGAACCATGAGTCTCGCCTGATATCGCGATCAATAGAATATGTAATATGATCCTTTGACCCCTCAATGACCTTCTCATCTGTATGAACACAATACCTAATAATCATTTGCACCAAGTGTAAACATAATTAATGCAGAAATAAAGAAATGAGAGCAATTTGAACACAAACTTGACCTTGTGACCCCATCATCTTCAACACACTTGTAGTACCACCCAAGGATCGTTTCTACCAAGTGTATTTAGTACAATTGACGGAGAAATAAAGAAATGAGAGCATTTCAAACAATAAAAGTTAAAATTGTTGTAACCAACAAACAGAGACCGACAGACTAACAGGAAAAAGAGGGCGATTAGACCAATTTAGCATGAGAATGAATAACAGTTAAACTAAGTGGGTATTAGACTAAAGTGATAGTAGACAGGGGCGGATCCAGGATTTTTCGATTTTTCATTACAAATTTTAATGCCTCTCAAAAGGAGGCGCACAGGCCGGCTATGCCCCCCTTCCCCCCCCCCTGGAGCCGCTAGTGATAGTAGATCAAATAGGATTAGCTCATGTTGTACCATCTCAGAAGTACACCAACTGCTTGTAGACCAAATGAATATAAACATTTATTCAGAAACAACGTAGCAATAGCATTCATAAAAATCATCACACTCTTTTCGAACCAAACGCTCTTAGTTCAATAGTGGTTGCATAAAATGTAAGGGTGGCAATCTAAAAATGGTATTACAGGTTTTAAAAACCACAAAGTTAACCACCAACCCAATGTACTTCACTGATGCTTATCAAAGCCATTCCTTACCACAAATTCATCCTCAAATGTATAGCTATGCTATTGCCAGAAAACACCATTTTTTATTCATTGTAAATGATATCAATCATTACTTCCCTTGCGTCTTTTGGGGTTTAAAAGCAAAATAGTCTGTACAGTGTTGCATACAGTAGAAAATCAATAAGCACCACTCACATACCTGGACACAATTTTTTTTTAAGAACATTGAACACTGACAATCAACAGAAACAGGAGTGTCGCTAAGGCGAGCGCATAATACGCCTGCCTGTAACACGGAAAAAGGAGTTATTGGTCAAGCAAGAAGTGAAAGGTGGCGACTTGACCTTGACCTTTTAACCTCAAAATCAAGAGGCTTCCTGGGATCCATGAAGGTATCATACATACCAAATTATACGAGCCTAGTTTAAGTTTAACTAAAGTTATCGCGTTTAAAAGGACTTCAGCAGGGAAAGATGAAAACACATTGTGACCTTGACCTTTTGACCTCAAAATCAATAGGCTTCCTGGGATCCATGCTTTTATCATACACACTAAATTATATGAGTCTAGGTTAAAGTCAAACTGAAGTTATTGCATTTACAAGGAAAAGTTAACGGACGGACAGACAGACTAACAGACACCGAGGATGGTACCGTAACAATAAAACGTCCCGTCTACAGCAGGCGTATAAAAAGAGCTCAGGAATGGGTGGTGCTAATCACCCCCTCCCTCCCCTTTATCTGCGCCTGGGTTAAAAACACAATTTGCTTTAATGGCTGCTCACCAGACATTCCTGTAGAATTCATACATGCATGTCTGACAACAGAGGTAACACAAGTTCACCACAATAAGCAAACAAACCTACCACAGACAACACATCCACCTACCACACACTTTCACATGCCATTAACAACATCATTTCACATACCAAATATCCCAAGCCAAAATAATTCAATACATAATCATCATTATCACAATGAATGAAGCTTCATACTGATGTATATATTGCAATCAGCAACTATGTAGTAAACTAGCAACCTGTAATTCCTGCCAACTTGCAAGATTTTGAGCCTACACTGTACCTTCATTCACAATAAAACCCATGAAACTTTTTTAATATTTTTTTTTTGGGGGAAGGGGTGATCATTAATGATTAAAATAACATTCAAACAATATCGCATGAATAGAGTGACAACTAAAGAAGAGATCATCATCACACATTACTGGCAATTGTCTTAAACTTTGGTTGAACTTCCGTAATGACAGCATACTTCTCGCAATTTATTGATTGGCTTTTTGCTTTCAAACCAAGTAAATGCATTGCATACTTTTGTAAGGCATTGATCTTCATCAAGAGGTCCCTCAAAAATGATGTAAAACCATATCTCAACAGCTCTACCAGAATCATAGACAACGCATTATCCCTCACCTGACTTATTCTCTGCAGTGATAGAATTACAATGCACCAGATTGCTTGCATCAGTCATTATTATAGATCCTTCCACTCCTTTCACTGCGCATCTACAAGATGACCTCTGACCCCTATCTTTAGTTGCCATGACATCTGATAAGTACTTATTCTTGACATCCTCAGGCATTAGACATGCCACACCTTGAAAAAAAATTGAAAAATCTTTCTATCATTCAAAATGCCCTCAAAAATTTAATAATAATATTACTACTAATATGCAACAAGTAGTGTTCAATACAAGGTTTATAACCATTGCGGACTTTTATCTGGTCTTTAGCACAGCTACCCTGATAAAAAGCTCAAGCAGTAACAGGACTTCTTGATAACACCTACCCATTTAGAACCCCTGGGAGGAGAGTAGCAAATTCATCTCAGAGATTAAATAGTTGTGACAAATCTTGATGTACAGGCTTATTTGGCACAAACATACTCAAAGGACTTCTATAAGTTTGTATATGCACTCAAACAAATCAGAATAAAACATCAAATTCAACATCTCTGAAAGCTTAAGATTTGTTTTATCTGATCAAATACATAGAAAGGTACATCAAATTATTGAGAGTCTAATAAATCCATTGGTAGTTCATGGTACAGGTCCACACACAATAATCAATTTTTCAGTTTCTTTTCCAATTCTTTTTATATTTTCATACTATTTCTTCATAAAAAAATATAACATGTTAATTCCCCACCTAGCCAAGATGAAAATACAATGTGAAATATAATATTGTTTACAATAGAAACATAATCACTTATTCCTCCCACTTTACCACCATACAAAATATATTTTAAGATGTCTCCATAGGGAATGATGTAGGATGGCAAATTTACAATTGGTTTGATTGTCTGCGCATGAAAACAAAGTATCAATTGATTTTCTATAGGTAAAATGAGTCCAATCGCAAATTAGCAATCAATGGCAAATAAGTTTCTTGCATCATCCCCTTGAAGAGCTAAATGATGTACATGACTTACAGGGTGCTACAAAACTTTTTAGAAGCACTTGCCCAGTCAGGCAAGAAACTTTTGAAATAGTTGGAATATGCTTGCCCAAATTTCTATTTCACTTGCCCCCAAAATATCCTTGAAAAAGAAAGTTTACCTCTTCAAAGGAATGTTTTGTGGTTATTTAAACCATTTACCTTTTTCTCTCTTTTGACATGAACTGATCTACTTTGTTGTTGCATTTCTTTTTCCAAAGTGATTTTATCGTGCCTGCCATGACCAAAATTAGGGTCAATATCACATCATATTGACCCTAATTTTGGTCATTCTACTGTGAGAATTTCGCTTGCCAAATCCGCGCAAGTAGTTTTGGTCTTTACTTCAAAACACTTGCCCGACTCTAACTTTTACCTGCCCCGGGCAATCGGGCAAGTGCTTATGTAGCACCCTGACTTACCATCTAAGTTGCGAACCAATGGTATACCACACTGGACACACTCTATATCATCTTTGCAGAACTTTGATTTCTAAGGAATAAATAAAGAGGAAGTAAAAGACTGATCATGAAGGAATCCGATTCGCACCCTTACAGTACCATGGGTGCCAAAGCCTAAACATATACCAAGAAATTTGCTCTATAGGTTTAATAAAGCTTAAAAACTCCTCTTCATACTGAAAACTGTGTTTACAGAGTTGTGTCCAAGAAAAACAATGTTGACCTTGAATTATTTTGAAATTTTGTTTGTTCGACTGCTCTTAAATGAATGGCATAGAAGGGTAAAAATAATTGATGTGGAAATGCAATGAATTCACTAAATATTAGTATTGCTATTCACAACCTGAAAAAAGATCATATTTTTCAAATTTCTTGGACATATGGATAAATGAATAAGTTTGTGACAAAAATGCAACACCTATGATACAATGCAGAAATATATCAATCACCACCCACAAAATTTACAAAAATACAACTTCCGCTCAAAATTAACTTCAAGTAATTACCAAAAATGAGCTGCCAAAATGATGAAATATTGGCAAAGCTGGCACATAGCATGTCGCAAATATGAATATGGGAAACAAAAAAGTAAACTAACCTCGACAGAATCGATAACTTTCTTAGGTGTTCTCCTTGTCCTGGCAGACCGACGCACTAACATGTGAGGTTTAGTCTCTTGAAAAGTAGCTGTTTGATCAACAGGAAAGAGAGCATCCATTTAATGTACAAGATGGGTTATCTTTCCTAGTTATCACACAAACATCTGTTTTAACCCGACTGTGATAATTAGTGATTGAAGAATTAGGATTCAGAAGACTGAATCACTGGAGAGACAAGACAATGTTCCTGTTCCTATATGTTATTCATTAAAACAGGTTTATGTGCACGATAATAATAATATTTGAAGTACTGGTACTAATCATATGTTTACGTTTAATTCCTGACAGCCAATAAGAGCTCAGAGTTTTCTGCAGAAATTTATCCAAATGTTCTATTACCTTCCATTTAAACATTTTAAAAATTTTCATCTTCTGCTCATTCTTGCTATTGAGGAATGATAATCAAATTGCATTTACTTCTTCAGATGGTGGAGTCTAATTTTCTTTTCATTTTATTAATTTAGTTTTGTTTCACTTTTTACTTAAATATAAAAACCTAAAATCAAGCAACATATCAAAATATTACACTTACATCCATTTACATCCTCCTTGGCTTCAATCTGTTCACCGTGATCCTTTCTACGACTGAGATTCCTTCGTCCCTTGATGGACAACCTCCTGGACGATCTATCACAGTCTCTCTCAATCTTCATTTCATTTGTGTCATCAGTCTTATCAGCTGCAATGTAACTGTTATTCTCATTTGTAATTTCAGAGATGTCCTCAGTACTGCACTTCCTTGATTCTTCAGGTTCTGCCTTGGTGCCTTGAGGGATGAAAGGAATAGGTTTCCCAGGTGCGTCACTTCCAGAATCTCCCATTTCAGAATCAAAGAGGACAGGAGTACCATTTTCTTCCTCCCGTTGTTTTCTCCTCATGTCCTCATCATAGTGTTCTTCCTCTTCATCACTTGTAGGTACACAAGTAGTTCTTTGATCTCTATGGTCATCTTGTACTTCTTCAACTTTTCCTTTAACTAATGTTTCCTGATTAGAAACGGTTCCACAAGAACTTTCAAACCTGCAACATATGTTGTCATTCCTTTCCTCCTTTTGGCACCCATTGTCATTTTCATCTTTGGTAAAGGCAAACCTGGAAAGTTTATTCTTAAATGATGTGAAAGATGTCTTTGTTGCTTCCTCCTTGTCTTTTGGTAGTGGTTCATCATCAAACTTAAGTTTTGCCTTTGGAGTTGGTATGTGAGTTCTTTGCACTTCATCTACATTTGACAAACTCTTCATGGGTGATGTCACATCAATGACCCCACCACTGTGGATTGGGATGCTTGGTAAAGCTTGCACTGAGTGTACAGGAACAAAACTTGTTGATTCTGCTTGGGCATTTTGGCAAGTGCCACTGTTCATGATCACAACATTGGGTGCACCGTTTGTCTTGTTGATGAGGGACATACCTAGCTGCTGTTTGGAAACACAACCGTTTGCATTTGATGCTACAGCTGGTGAAAATGACAGGAGTGTCTGCTGAGGTGGTACTTTCTGGGCAGCATCAAGTTTCTCTTGGGCTCTTTTCCCTCTAGGTTTTCTCTCTCTTCTTGACTTCCTCCCCTTTTTCTGTTCTTCCTGGTCTTCCTCTGCAATGGTCTGACATTGCCCATTGCCTCTTGCTACAGAGGAACCCATGGATCCTTGCTGACCTATATGGTGTTGCAATGGTGTAGGGTCATTCGTAGAGTTGCTAGTAGGTGTTAAAGCACTCTTGGACATAGGAATGAACAGCTGACCGACATTGCTCCGACCAAAGAGCATACCCTTCTCCTGCTTAGGAAGGTTAGTGTTATCCATCCTGCTGGTTTGACCACATTCTGGAGTACCAGGCATGCTGGTTTGATGGCCAAAGCGGAACGGCGTGTGGGAAAGATTGCTAGTGTTCAATGAAGAGGCACTTGGAGTGACTGGACTCAAGGTCTGAGAATTGGGCTGGGAACCATCAAAAACAGATGTGCTGAAATAGAATTGAATTATCAAAGATTCATTCTTACATTCTCTGCAGTCATTCAATAGGGCTGCTAACATTCTTAAGTAAAAATAGGGAGAGTTGTCTAGATACATGTATTACATAGGCTATGTAGATTTGAATCGGTAACAGATCAACACACCATACACGTGACCATAGCTGGAAGGATATTCAAGGATTGATGACACCTTGGTGAATATACATGTAATGCATTGTTTTGTAACCTGCCGCATATTCATTAAGGTGACGTCACTCGCTGGTAATAAGTTGCATAATCAGGTAGTTTACTTTATGTGTTTACCTGTCGATTGCAGCATGAAGAACGCACATGCTGTGTTTATCAAAAAAATTTCTATAGTGATTTAGATGGACCAGAGCTGCAGTAAGCATTACGAGTTGATCATTAAGCCAGACGATAATTGCAGTCTCTGATGGCGAATCTATAGACTATATAATATAACAGACATTGCCTGGTCTTTCTTTTTATTAAATAACACTTCAACTCCCCTCCGAAGCTATATATTTCCCTCAGGAGAATATTTCTCAGTCAGGCAAAATATAATCCTTTGGCAAAAATATAGCTCCGTAATATATGTATATAATATGGTACATGTATCCTGGTGGATCAAAACAAAGTAATAGTCAATGTAATCTTTATCATCAATCAATCATTCACTTAATTAATTCAAGTTTATTTAAACCCGATTCGCAGCTAAATGGCTGAATACATATACATATACATATGTATACAAACAATGAATAGACTCATTACATATTTCAAACAGTAAACAAACAATGACATTCAAAAATACTTAAGAATTATGTAGTTAAGGTTAAGAAGGCAAGATTACTTATCTTATAAACATCATAATCATCTTCATCATCACCACCATCTTTTATCATCATCATCATCATCATCATCATCATCACCATCACCATCATCACCATCATCATCATCATCACCATCATCACCACAATCACCACTACCATCACCAACCCCATTATCAGAAACCATCATTATCATAAACTATCATCACCATGAAAACCACTACCATCACCAATATCATCACCATCATCATTATAAACTTGATAAAAATTAATCTTACTCTGCATCAGGTGAAGTTTGCATCCTGAGATTGGCAAACTCAGAAAGAGAGGTGAGAGCATCTCGAGCCTGAGAATGATGATTCACCTTGCCTCGCACCCACTTTGAAATACCTGACAGATAATAATGAAGAATTTTGAATGAAAGCACACCTTTGGATTATTGTGATCTCTCAATTTTAAAACCTCTATTTTCTGTTTTCTTCAGAAAACATAGAAATAGCACATAGAGAAAGTAAGAGAGCTAGCTTGAGGGTATAGGATTTGCTGAATCAGGCAAAATGACAGAAGGGGTTGAGGGAAAGTGCTGCAAGAATAGGATGAATACAGCCATCATCAAAACCAAGATAACAACTAATTATTATTATAGGCTTTATCCATTATATTATAATTATATCTATCATTATGTTTAATTTCCTGACATATTTCTTATCTACATTTTACTGTATATTGTATAATCTAAAAGAAGAATTAATTGTAATGAAATATCAATGAAATAAATGACTGATTTTAATTTTTGTTTCTGTCAAGAGGGCGCTTTGTTGAACGTTATGTTCCAATAAACACTGATTTAAAAAAAATAAATTCAAACATTAAAACAGCAATGAAACTTATATCAACCCATGACCTAATAAGGCCTTTGCCCTAGATAATAGCACCACTGTCAAATTCCTCCTTGTTTACTCCTCAGATCCACCTGACAAACAAAAGCTTGAAATCTACAAGCAATCAGTCTCCTGTAATTTACATTCAGGTCTTGTAGATTTCTTGTCAGTTACATTTCAAACTGTCAATCAAATGTACATTACATCCTGAAATTAACACTGCCAATATTCAAAACATGATGTAAATATCACAGTATGCAAGTGTGCAGATTTCTTTGCACTTTGCACTTCTTTTCTGGGGGGATATATAATTGTCTCAGATATCTTTTACATGAATGCATTGTACAGAGTGCAACTAATTATTGATGGTGCTCACCTAAATTTTGAGCATTTTGATAACTTTGATGACTTGAACACAATCTAAATCATTACAAATACACTGTATGTACCAATTCATAATAATATCAATATCTTCTTATTTAATAGACTTTTGTGATAGGGAAACTGGTGAGGCAATCTTTCTTTTTTTACAGGAATGCTTTCTTTTGTTAAGTAATTGTAAATCTGGAACTAAAAATGTAGATTTATATTTTTTCCGCCAAGCCTTTGAAGCGTTTGGGTACACCTTTTTCTTTCACTTGTTTAATATCATCATAGACGATCGTAATGTTTCATATTTATGTTTAAATATTAATGTGTTTTCACTTGTATACATCATTTAAAAAAATAAATGAGAGTATTTTTAATCTCCTCTCAATTAATCAATCAATCATATTAAATCTTTGACATGGGAATATATGGTTTAAAAATGCAAAATTACTTTAAATGGAGAAGGGTAAAAACTCCTTTAATAAGATACATACCTGAAATGTATTTCTTTGGATTCCTGCTAAAACGCTCATCAATCAACAAGATTGCTCCCCAATCTTTCCTGTAAAATAGTTAATAGAAATTGCATTGTTCGGTATATATCGCAGAGAGCAAGCAAAAAACTTAATTGCAATTTATTTTTAGAAACAATTGCAGCTACACATGTTGTAAATATGTTACAAAAACCTTCGCTAGTTTCACCTGGAACTATACAACTCAAAGTCAATTAACCCATTTACATGTTGAAGATAATTTTACAAACCCTAAAAACTTGACAACAAATCTTTACTACTGAAGCTTACCCTGTTTATTATTGAAGTCTTTGGTATATAACAGCTTAAATGTAGGGGCCAATAAATTCATAATAAATAAGATAACTGCTTTTGCATCAATCAATTACAAGCAAATACATGTCTTTCTATGAATGAAACTAATATTCATATAAATACATTGCACAAGGAGAAACAAATTGTATAATCCAAAATCAAGAGATGGATTACTAGTAATCATATCTATAGATGTGAAATACAATTTTATGAAATAAAGTAACATTCAACAAGCAAATTATTAAAATCTTTAATCTTATCAAAATCAGATGGAAAAATAACAGTTATTGAATTAAATAAATATACATTATTTTGCTCAGTTTAGTGAAAGTACAAACTCTTCGTCCATGACATATTTTGTGAAACCTGTCTTATATATATATATCTTCTTATTAAAAACCATGATCTACGGACATGATACACTTGATAGAACAAACAATTGAAATTAAAATTTGTTGAAGAGTAATGCAGAAGTTGTTAATCTCTTAGATCAAACATCTTGGTCATATTGCCAACCGGAGGATCTCTACAGCTTTAGTGATTTTAACATTTGAAAGTCTCGGAACTTTCTTATTTTTTTATTTAATTTTCTCAAACATCATTTATCTGTTTCTGTTTGAAACAATAATTTGAACTGTTATTAAGGATTCTAATCTTTTTTTAATTTCAATCATATCATTTTCAGTCTGGAGTAGGCCTACCCCTTTAACCTTTTATCCCATTATTGACTCACTTGTGTCTAATGCACCTGCCCAAGGCTTGGTTAAGAGCCCTGTATGCCTGAACCTCGTACCATTCGCCACCGGATAGGAGCCCTCTAGAGGCAGCATACTGGTCATTGTAATGGCGTTTAGCCTCGACCTGAGCATCGCGAACATTTGGGTATGGAATGCCAACCTAGTGGAATGAAAAAAAAGATTGTGTAAATTCAACTTATCTTGTATATTGATGTTATAAAAATACATTGCAAATAAAATACAACTCCTGATATCTGTTGATAATTCATGGAAGTGTTTTCATAAGCTTTTGGAAAATTACATAAGACTCTACAATTTGGTGAATTCGCAATACGATGCATCACCTATCGTTTGCTGCTGTTTATCAGGGTCTAGGAGATGGGATATAATACACATACAAAGTACTGTGTGCTGCGTGCGCCTGTGCGTGATGTCGATCCGAAGAAATTGGCCTGTCCACTGCTACCAGTAAATGGCGCACCGTATTGTGAGTCCACCAAATTGAATGAAAGTATGAAGAACTAAGTACAAATGATAATGACAATAAATCAATGTCAATATGATTTATCAGACGCACATATCCTTTCTGCAGAGAGATCAACTTTTCAATTGTGATAATGACCCCAACTTTGGCCAAGCAGCCATCTCGTCACTTAAATGAGACTCAATTGCATTCAGGATTAATATTATTTTCTTTTACATGCTCCCTATTTGTTAAGTATTATTTTCACAAAATTTAATGAGCATTACAGAAAATACAGTCACATTTTATTACAATTAACACTGTTTCAATTGTCCTTGTCTTAACCTCATTTTTTTTCTCAACACTTCTACTTGGCAATAACACATTAAATATCAAATGAATCTTTGACCTCTGCCCACCCCATGCACCCTTTTTCTCTGGATTAAAAATGGAGTTCTTGTTACGTTCACGTTGTCATCATGTCATCATGTGGAGCGTTGTGGCCCAGTGGATAAGTCTTCTGACTTTGAAACAGAGGGTCGTGGGTTCGAATCCAAGCCATGGCGTAGTTTCCTTCAGCAAGAAATTTATCCACACTGTGCTGCACTCGACCCAGGTGAGGTGAATGGGTACCCAGCAGGAATAATTCCTTGAATGCATGAGCGCTGAGAGGCAGCTCAAGCTAAAGCCGGGGTAAAAATAATAACAACGCGCCACGGAATAGAATATTTCTAGATAGATGGCGCTATATGAATGCCTATTATTATTATTATTATGTTATGTACCATACAATACTCACAGTGATAACTGCTCTGGCATTGTTGTCAGCAAAGTCCATGCCTTCACTGATCTTTCCTCTGCAAACAGCAAACATCAGCACTCCCGTGATTCGCTGGTTCTCCAAACCTGAGGACAAATTCAGGCAATTTGATTCACAACCAAACTAATCTGTCAGTCATCAAATCAGTTCAGTCAGATGTTATCTTATACAACAGTCACACCAACAAAACCTAACTTAATGGGAATGAAACCTTTGGAATAAGTAGGCTTGTGTTGAAACATAAAAATCAGAGAATAAGAACAAAGAAAGTTTGAAAAAAATCGGACAAATAATGAGAAAGTTATGAGCATTTGAATATTGCAATCACTAATGCTATGGAGATCCTCCATTTGGCAATGAGACAAGGATGTGTGACAACTTTTCCTTTGATGGACTATAAAATACCCTCAAAATGTCTCTTTCTGCTTTTTCTTGTGATGCTACTCCTTATCCATGATGTATTCTTTAAAAGTCTGTATTACATGCCCTCCCATAGAAAGAACACATGATCTACTGACAGATGTGATAAAAGAGGCAATTTAAGTGAAATATATACTAAAGTAACGAGGAGAGTTGTTTACATGTGACATCACACATCTCTGTTGCATTGCCAATTTGAGGATATCCATAGCATTAGTGATCGCAATATTAAAATGCTCATATTTTTCTCATTATTTGTCTGATATTTCTCAAACTTTGGTTGATCTGTTTCTTTGATTTTTCTGTTTTCACACAAGCTATCTTGTTCCAAAGGTTTCATTCTCCTTTAAAACTGACCAAAGGTATGCCAGAGGAAATATACCTTTGTCAGTTAGGAATTAGTTTTGCATGTGTGACTGTATCATCAGGGACCAGGGTGGTGTTTCACAAAGATTTAAGTATGACTTATAGAGTCGCACTTAAATACCAAGTTGCATACGGTATGAAATGCTTGACCGCATTGGTCAGATTGTGTCATGAGGATGCGCACTACTGGGTATCTATCAATAAGATGGTGCGTTGCGTATCATGTACGCGTCAGCATTTAAGTGCCAATTAAGTCATACTTAAATCTTTGTGAAACACCCCCCCAGGGCTTGCTTGTAACCCAAGGTAATGAAGGCAATGACCATAGTTGCCAGCCCTCAACTACCTTGGCCCATGAAATGCCCATTTCTGACAGTGGCTCAAAGTTTGTTTTTCTTTAAAAACCTTGCTCTCCCAAGGGTTTACTGCCATGGCTGTTCAGAACTGGCAGGAAAAAAATATTCCATTGCAAAGGGCAAAACGCCTCCCTTTTTTAAAATCAAAATAGCCCTGAATAGTTCTAAGAAAGGCCTGTATCAAATTTCCACTGGATTCCATACAAAATATTATTTTGCATAATCAAGTACGAAAAAAGCCCATAATTTTCCATGTGAATCAAATGAAAAATAAGTAAACATTTTTTGATAAATCATCACTCAAGAGGGTACATATACAAGAAATAACATGGGACATAATCAAAGTCATAAACATACCATAAGGATTAGGGAAACTTGAGGACTTTTCTAAGAAAGGCATTTGCCCCTTCAGCTCCATCTCTCTGGAATGCTCTTCCACTGAGGATTCAAACAATTGGATCGCTTGAAGCATTCAAAAAGTATTTAAAATTATTTCTGTTTTCTTCTTACTTTTGTTGAATACTGTATGTTAATGTATTTTTTTTCTCCCTGTAATCCCTCCATCCCTCTGCGCCTCGGAATAGTTTACTTATCATTATTATTATTATTAATATTCCTGTAAGAAATATGTTTGACTTCTTGATAAATAAAGATTGTGGATTGAGTTCTCACCATCTTCTTCACATAGTTTGATGGTTTCATAGTACTCTCTTAGTTGTTCATCAAAGACTGATTTATCACCTCCTCTTGCTTCACACATCACTGACTTCAAAGACTGGAGCTGGTCGTACAGTCCTGTTGCCTGTTCAAAGACATTGGTTTAGAATACATCATGCCTTGACATGGGATCTAGGAGGGGCAAGATCACATTGATGAGGGGCACTTTTTCAAGAAGGCTAGACAGCATAGGGCACCGAGGCCACTTTTAAAGGGGAATGTAATTCAATATTCAAAATATCATTTATGAAGACAGGGCGCAACTTCAGTGGCATCGACTTTAATAAACGGGTAAGAGGATATCGCAGGGGCGGGCGCCAGAGGCAATGGCCTCCTGTGGCCCCAGGCTATTTTGAAGTCTGATACGTGTATTGTATCACAAGATGATCAATTAATAAATAACAGCACCGCAAAACCAAAAAGAGCAATATGATCAACATTATCATTGTCATCATCAGTTATCTTTGCAATCATTAACTTTATAAATACCACCGCAACTATGACCACCATCATCGTCACTGCCATCAACATCATCATCATTGACATCATTCTCACTACGTGGTATCAGTACTGTCATTACTATCATCACCATTATGATGATGATCATCATCATCAATATCACTACCACTGCCACCATCACCACAACCATCATGGCTTTTATCATCTTACCGTCCATCTTTCTATCACTTTGTTCATCATACTGTACGAAGACACAAAGCACAGAACTCCATACGGTATCACCTTACAGACCTCTAACACCACACGACCAAGGTCATCTTGGAATGCAAATGTCTGTAAAACAATAACATAATACGATACAATTTAATACAGCATAGCTAATTCAAGGTTTAAGCAACATTTTTCCTTGTGATCAAACATTTGTTGGCTCTTTTTTGATTTGCTTAGATTTAGATTGTGGAAAAACCTGCTTTAGTGTGGCACTAATGGTTTTATTCTTAAACCTTGAAGAAGTACTCTCCTAAAAAGCGTAACTTCTGTCTTGGAGAGGATTCTTAATGATAGAGAAGCTGGAGTTTTAACAGGAGATCATAATATATATAGTAAATCGGGATACAAGGTTTGTTATCCATTTACAATAAACATATAAAGTAAATTTTCAACATCAGCCATGGATGAATTAGTCTAGTATGGGCCCATTCATACATTATTGCACCTCATGTACTATCAGTAACCAGGGAAGATCAGTAACTTGTCATTCACACGTTACTGCCACACATGCGACAGATAGCAACTTTGCACACCTCACCAACAGCAATAATAATAATAATCCGCTTTTATATAGCGCTTAATCCATCGGAACGACGTTTCTAAGCACTTTACAGATATATTATTACCCCAGTCATCGGATTCAATCAGTCATTCCCGCACACAATGTGTGCACATCCTCCACTCCCAGGATTCCCAGCTCTTCAAGAAAACAAAATTCCTTGATTTTTCCCTGATGAAGTTAAAAATTCCCTGATAACTATTTAAACCCAATCCCAGTTTTGCATGTTTTCTAAGTTGTTGCAGTGAAGCTGAGAAACAATAATGTAAATCTAATTAGTACCACTATAACCAGTCATTCAATGGATGTTGTTTTCATATGCAACAAAATATAACAGAGGCTGACTGACTAGCAAGCTTTCGACTTTTGGGCTAATGAAAATTCCCTGGTTTTTCCCTCGTATGAGGCATTTTCCCCCGATTTAAGGTATTCTTTAAAATTAAATTCCCTGATTTTTCCCTGACTGGAAAAAAAATCAAAATGATCTTCCCTGATGGACTGGGAACCTTGCATTGTGATGTATGATGTGTGACAATGCACATTGTCCATGGTTACATCAGCATTCAGACGTGGTAGCAATGGGCGATCTATCACCACTGACTGGTTACTGATAGCACTATCATTCATGAGTTAGGGTAACATCTGAAAGTGGGTCGGTCTAACCTGACCCAATATCAGCTTTAATTTAAATTCATTGTCTATCAATAATTAATTAGTCTCATCACCAATGTTGGTAATAATATACTTGCCTCTGCGTTTTTGTAGGTAGCATTCAAGGAGTGTCCATTGGGACCAAAGGCTAAAGAGCCTACCCACACCTACGAATGAAGAGACAAAAATCAATCAAATCTAAATTAGCCATATACAATATTTTCATGCACTGTTTATTTATTCACTTCATTGAAAGCTTAATACCTGTACATATGATTTCTAAATGACTAAATAAATGTTGGATAAATAATTTGTAGATAGGTGATCTTTGAACTTGTCCTTGAATTCTTGTACGACACACCTCACAAAAATATCTGCCGAGTCAGTTACACACTGCCTAACATATCAAAATGACCAACATTAGGATTATTCCACCAATTTTATAAGTACCAGAATAAAATGCAAGTGGAGATTCATTTCATAATCAATCCAGCTGCAATAATATGAATAACTAAGTAAAATATCTTGTTTGGCCAATCTTTTATGCTACAGAGGCCCAAAATCATACATACACATAATATAGCATCAGTTTAATTTCTTGCATGCTCAAAAAAATTTCAAAAATAAAGAATTATTATTCAATTTATCAAAATAGTAAAAGGATGTCAAAATATTAAATTAAAATATCAAAATTGCTGATTGCTGTTTTCCATTAAGATTAGATAATAAAATGTTGATTTGTACAGATTGTTTCCTCACTATTTAAAGAGGTACACATCCTTTCCTAATTGATCCAAAAGGGGCTTTTAACAAATCAGAGTCCCATCAGATATGGAAAGGGAAAGATCACCTGAGAGGATTTGATGACATGGTTCGCTTCAAGCTGGATAGGAAAAGCCACACCAAGCTCTGAGGCAAAGGAACTCATTGGTGATAGGGTTCCTGAAGTCAGGATGATCGTCCGAACTGAATTCCCAAAGTCTGTGAAAGCCTGTAAAAAAAATCAATATTAAAGGAAATTCTTTCTATACTAGTATGGGTATGCCCAGGGATCTGAGTCCACTTTAAAATCACATAATAAAATCAGCCTTTAACAATGCTGTGAAAAGTTGAGTTGCATCACTTTGAGAAAGAAAAATACATACAAGGACCCTTCATAGGCGAAATCAATCCCTCCCTTTGGTATGGCATATTTAGGCACAATGTGATAAAGAATGTTGAGATTAAAAGGGATGGTCCAGGCTGAAAATATTCATATCTCAATAAGTAGAGTAAAATTCACATAGCAAAATGCTTAAAATTTCATCAAAATCGGATAACAAATAAAGTTATTGAAATTTAAAGTTTATCAATATTTTGTAAAAACATTTATATGCACATCGTTAGGAATATTCATAAGGTTGGCTGATGATGTCACATCTCCACTTTCCTTTTTGATATGTTATTACATGAAATCATAAATACATAAATTCATACATGTGTAAATGATGTGTCTTCATTATGATGAAAAAGGGTTGCGGCAATAAATAACCAATGCACTAAATCAGTTGCCAATCCAATTGTTTTAGTTCTTAGTAGAAAAATTTAGAATAAACCAATTTATCTATAACAAAATACAAAAGAACAAGTGGGGATATGATATCATCAGCCCACCTAATGAATATTCATAAAGATATGCCAAGAACTGTCTCACCGGAATAATACAAATCTTTAAAATTCAATATTTTTGTTATTTGTTATCCGGTTTTGACCAAATTTTCAGCATTTTGCTCAGTGAATTGAGATGTAAACATTTCCAGCCTGGACCATCCCTTTGAAGAGGGGAATTCCTTTAATAATCAGGTCAACACTTTTTGTACATCCAACCATTTTTTCACCAATTCTTTCTTCAATTTAGAAATTGTACATCAATATAGACATAGTGCACGCTCTTGAGTTGAATAGAATGTATTGTAATATAGGAACTCATGGACTTTATGATTTAACTGAATTATATATGACCTAGGCCAGCGCTTCTCAACCTTTTTTTACTCGAGGACCACTTTGACTCCCAAATTCCTTTCGAGACCCACCTACCAAAATCTTTAAGAAAGCGATATGACTACTTGTATCGACTCAAAGATAGACAATGATTATGTTGGGCATATTAGTGCGTATAACTTTCAGTAGCCCGGCCTTTTTATATCAGCATATATGATAAGGTTCACATCAAAGTTAGATTGAAACCATCATAATCTGTATGCATAGAGCAACATGCATAAAACATGCTTTTCCTTTGTTTGACCCATGTAGACCGATCAAACATAACATATTTGGGCTGTCGGACAGGTCCAGGGCCCGTATTCCATACTATAGTCCCCCCCCATTTTTTTTTCTTCCTCTGGAGCTTCTCGCGGCCCACCAGTGGGCCGTTTGAGAAGCGCTGACTTAGGCCATAGAATGAGGTGACATTTAACGACAGAAATTCTATATTTCATTCATGTCCTTTTGCTATGATTAATCATTCTACCTCCATGGGTTAATGTTGAGTCCTTTCAGATTATTATATATGTGTAAGCTCACATCAATCAAAAGTTTTACATATATTCTAAATCTTGCCTAATTAACATTGTTGGTGAATTATGTATGCACTTCAAATGATCTATATTTGAGCCTTAAGCCGAGAGCCTTCAATACAATTTCATAGTAGCTCTGCACTACATTTACATGAATAATAAATTTCCATTTTTGTCTTTGCAGAATGATACTTTAAAAAGACAGAGAGCAAAGAATGCTAGAATTCATCTCAGTCAAGCATTACATATCTAAATGTAGAACAAGTGGAACTAAACTGGACCAAAAGTAAGATATATTCCCTTGAATTTTTCACAACCCCTGACAATTTTTACTTTAGAGTAGCAGTAGTGTTAAGTAAACTTACAACAGCTGGGTTCAGGCACCAGAAGTTCAATGACAATGTCCACACAGCCTGGTTGCCTGTAAAAAAGATAACAAGCGATGATGCATCAATACATATACAAACCATGAATGGTTAGGGTCAAATTTCACATCAACATATCATTAATACTAGTATACAAATGCAAACTCATGTGATAAGTATTGTAAAATTATCTATAATAAGAATACAATTTGTGTTTATTTCCTCCAAAAGAAGAAACAAAATGTCATAGCATATGATATGACATATAGCATCATACAAACAATATAAATTGAAATATATACAAAATATTCTTCATTTCTTTATTAGTAAACATAACAAAATATGAGAGCAAGTTTTCATACACTATCAATATTAGTGGAAATAGGGGGATTCACTAATAAGCTGAGCAAATGGTGTATTCCAATAGACAAGCCTATATTCTGTCAATCGAACAAAGGGACACTAAGACATGAATTAATCTTTTATACTTACTTCTTCGTCTCTGGATCCATCTATTGTTCTGTAAAATAATACATAAAATAAAGGGAGTAAATAGTAATAGGAAGAATGCACTGTACATTACACAACTTAAGAATGTTCTACAATTTCTCGGAAGAAATACAATACCATTATTTCAATAAAGTAGCAGGTAAAATTCAGTTTTATCAAATCTTCAGTCAAAATCTATTTCCTCTTTCAAAATCCAAATGAATCAATTGTTGGTTATCTTTTTCAGCCATACTGATGGGGGGGGGGTCAAATAAACCCTTTATATATCATTCAAAGATTTCCTATCTATTTATCCAAATACCTAACATCTAAAGGCACTCCAAAGCACTCAGTTGTTTGAATTACTTCTGATTATTGAGACAATGTGTCTGCAATAGATTGCAAGTGAATATGAATTCTGTAGTATTGACTATATTCAAAGGCACATACAGTTCATATTCACATTAAAGGCATGATCACACCACCCGAGTGTTGTTGGAGTGGTCGTGGAGCGGAGAGAAAAAAATCATCACCGCTCACTACCATTCACCATTTTTTATTTCGATTGGTCTTTTTTTGTTTTCGATTTTGGTTTTTGATTTTTTCCCCAATTTTGTGAGCGAAATTTGACCCTCTTTTCCTATCGCTCCACGACCGCTCCAACAATGCTCGGGCCTTAACATACCATGATCATGCAATAGAGGTGGATGCTGTCACTCTACATAAGAAGCCGCCTTCATACTGGCAAGCTATATAAGTAAACCTAACAGACACACATAAAATATGAGTAAAACAATTGTACTTACTGTGTTTGGGAACTGATTCTTGGCTTTGGTCTTCAGCAGTGCAACCCTAAAAAAAATGTAGACAAATCCCCACAAAGTAATATTCATACGCACTGTTTTCACAAACCATCTAAAGTTACAAAGAATTGAATTTTAACGTTTAATGTGTTTAACGTTTTAATTTAATCTGTATGGTTAGATGATCGGTTCATAAATCAAATTTTCATTTGAAAAAATGCAAAATAATTAGTAGACAAAATAAAAATTAGACAATATGGCCATTAAACTGGAAAGAATAAGATAAACTGGGTATTAGGCCAAGTGTACTGTGGACCAAACAGGAATTGCACCAAATATGAGCCAAAGGGTATAGCTCATGTGGTATAAGATGAACTAAGTAGAGCCACTGCTTTTAGACCTAGTATATAAATATAAACCAACTATCCTAAGCAAGAATTCTCTATTTGGTAACTACCAACAGATGGAGAGGGAAGCTACAAAACCCCAAATTGTAAGTCTGTACTTATAAGAGATAAACTTTTAAAGAAAAAAAAACACCAAAAAAATTCTTACTTGTAATTTAAAAAAATCTTATTATTAAAAAAATAATAATAAATAATAATTCTTTTTTTTACTTGTAATCTTTGGTGAACTTCATATCATCTTTGAAGAGAAAGTTAAAGATGACAAAGAGAGCTTTGAAGAGTGACCCAGTAGCCGCGCCCAAGGTCGGACCCATCTCTTTGATCCCTCTCTCATCCTCATCTTCCATAAGGGCTGCCAGATGATGCTATGGAATACAGAGATTATTATACAATATTAGGGCAATCACATAAGTATCAATTTTGTGCCCCTATGCCGGACTTTCCATTTTTTTCATATGAAGAAAATGAAATGCTCTAAAATTATCATGACTTGAGCAGTGAAGCAAGAGCAGAGATAACTTTGTGTCAAACCCTCATATTTGTTTTATTACATGTAGACAATAATTATATAATAAATACAATACACTGCCTGCTTGTAGAACAAATGATTCTAAATCTACTTTCTGTAGCAAAAAATTTTCCATTTAGTCGCCAGGGGCCTGGGAATCATTTTTGAAGCGGGAGTGCTGACTCAAAATAAACAAAACAAAATTGACTAGCAAAAAATAAAATGGTTTTGGCTCCATAATAAACATGATATTGGTCAAATTTCTACATGACCTCATTTCCAGCAGTCCCACTTCCCAGGGCTGTGTTGGTAGCACCCAACATAAAACCCTCACGTGTAAGTTTGTATGGAAAAGTATATATAGGAAATAAGGAATAAAAGGTGGTTGGAGATGGTGAAGAGTTCCAACGAGATACTTCAATAGCTCCCAAGATCGGTCCCATCTCACTGACCTCACCCTGATCCTCATCTTTGAGACTATTGAAAAATGATAATAATAAAAGGCATTTATATAGCGCTATCTAGAAATATTCTATTCCGAGGCACGTTTTTTTTTATTATTATTATCCGGCTTTAGCTCAAGCTGCCTTTCAGTGCTCATGCATTCAAGGAATTAATCCTGCCGGTTACCCATCAACCTCACCTGGATCGAGTGCAGCACAATGTGGATAAATTTCCTGCTGAAGGAAATTACGCCATGGCTGGGATTCAAACCCACGACCCTCTGTTTCAAAGTCAGAAGACTTATCCACTGGGCCACCACGCTCCACAATGAACAATACAATGAACAAGGCAAATTTTCATGATTTAATAATATGTACCTGCAGAGTACCCAGTGTTCCTGGTGAGATTCCCATGTTGGCCAGCGCAGCCACCATCTCCTGGCCAGTCCACATCCTTGAGGCTCTATCAAAGTCATTCTGCCGCAGGGTGGTGGAGAAGTCGTTGATCCATCTCAGGATACTTGAACCCTATTAAGTAGGATATATATATAACACATGGAGGCCCGTATTCTAAAGTCCGGTTTAACTTAGACCATGGTCTAACTCAGTACTAAAATTATGGGAAGCCAAATGTGTCAAAAATTTTATTAAGTTACATGTTTCGTATGTTTACTGTACTCTTTCCTGATTCATCAATGGTGAAGACAATCATCTGTTTATACTTCCTAGACAATTATGAATGATTTGAGAGCCAAATGAGCTGAAGTATGACATCTTTACTGTTAGTGATTTATGTAACAATTGGCTGTCTGTACTCAAACCACAACTATAAACCTGAGTTTACATTAACCCTAAAAAGACTGGGGGGGGGGCTGATTCAGCCCCCCCCTCAACATTTTTCGCAATAAATCCGCCGCGCGAAATTTTTTGACCGCGTCGCTCGCTGACATTTTACTTTCAAGTCTTGCGCAACTTTTGAGACCAAAATTGTGACCCCCGGGTAGGCGGTTCCAAAATTACGCAACATTTCGTAAGTGCATGCAGACCCAAAATTACTCAAAAACGTGAATTTGTGTACAAATCCAATGCAAATAGTGTTCTTAGCCAAAATTCATAAATGTATCATTATTTTTCCTTTTACTGCTTAAAATCAATCAATTTTATCTTTCTTACGGTCAAAATAAATTCCCTGACAATTTCCACTGAAAAAACAATAAAAAACAAAAAGTCAAAAAACAAAGAAATACATAAGAAATTTAGAAAACAATAGAATACATAAGAAAATAAATGTGATTTCGAAATTTTTTAAAAATCAATTTGATCAGATGCCTATCTAGAGTATGTGAAACAAAAATTAGCATTTCAGGGGCATTATTTTATTAATTAGAGCAAACTTTTGATTTTATGCATAAATTAGCATAATTAATGAGACATGAGATTTTTTGCAGAATTTGATGTTATAGTTTTGTAGATAATGCCATGGGTAACGCGTGTGCCAATTTTCGTCGCGATCGCGCGATCGACGGCCGAGATCATAAGGGGGGGCTGAATCAGCCCCCCCCAGTCTTCTTAGGCGTCGAAATAGCCCAGTCTATTTAGGGTTAAACCCGACTTCAGAATACGGGCCGGAGAGTTTGGCCAACATCAACTGGAAACCCAAACTCCATTGAACAGGATAGGGATATCACATACATGTATGGAGACTTGACCCTATGATAGGCTATTGATATCATACATAGACACTTGTAACCTATTGAAAAGGCAATTTATATCATACACGTGTAGAGACATGAACCCTTCTGAATACGATATCAATATCATATATAGAGGTTTAAACCATATATAATAGGACATAAATACCCTATAAAGAGACTTATAGACATGAAAGCTATTGTATATGTTATAGATTTGAACCCAATACAGGGTTCCCACAGAAATTTGTAAACAAAATTCTATGAATTTTCTATGACTTTTCCATGACTAAATTGCTGCTTTCCATGACTTCCAGTGATGTCCCGGGAGTTGTGTAGTATTCGGGATGTCACAAAACTGGGGAAAATGGAAATCATTAACACCAATTATGATAGCAGAGTATGATCACAGAGTATGAGAGTTGCAAGACACGACAAATTGGAAAGCTGCCATAGCCAAGAGATGAACGAAATTCCATGACTTTTCCATGACTTTTCACAAATTTTCCTAATTCCCTGGCTTTCCATGACCACAAATTTTTCCCGGATTTTCCATGACTGTGGGAACCCTGTTTTATAATATGAAATAAATATATCTACGGACTAAGAGTAAGACACCTGACTTCTATTCAATAGGACATGGAAATCATATGTGGAGACTTTAAGACCTATCAAAGGGGAAACTTGAAAGCAATGTCTGAATTTTGCAATCAAGATTCAATCACAGAGGTATACCTGCTTGATATAATCAATAAGAGGAAAGGAAAGCAAGGAACGAAAGTGTTATTAGCTGTATAACAGCAAACTCAGTCTGAACATTTATAAAGAAGCCAACACAATAACATGATGGTTAACCCGACATATCTCAAAGCAGGATCAGTCATTTTTTTTTTTAAAGGACAAGTCCACCCCAACAAAAAGTTGATTTGAATAAATACAACAAGCATTACACTGAAAATTTCATCAAAATCGGATGTAAAATAAGAAAGTTATGACATTTTAAAATTCCGCTAATTTCACATAACAGTTATATGCACTTCCTGGTCGGTATGCAAGTGAGGAGACTGATGTCATCCACTCACGTTTTCTTTTGTATTTTATTATAAGAAATATTCTAATTTTCTCCTTATTGTCAATTGACACGATTAATTCCTCCCTGAACATGTGGAATTAGCATTGTTTAATACTATATGGTTCAGTCAAGTTGGTCCTTATTGTCAAACCTATAAAAATGAAATATTGCATAATTCAAACAATAAAAAAACAAAATAAATAATGATAGACATCATCGACTGACTCACCTAGTTGTGCATATCACTGTTTTGTGAAAAATAAGCGAAACTTTAAAATGTCATAACTTTCTTATTTTACATCCGATTTTGATAAAATTTTCAGCACTAGTATGCTAGGTTGATTTTTCTCTATTTATTCAAGTCAGCATTTTCCTTGGGTGGACTTGACCTTTGATGGTGAAAATGCATGAATTCTTACCACACTGTGAATAACTCTGGTGTGTTCTTCACGAAACTTGAAAGATACTGAAAATGAAAATGATAAGAATGCAGGGTCATGAAGACTAATACTTTTATTCCATTCTTTCACAATATAATGATCTGTTAAGACTGTTATTGACAATTATCCATGATTAGCAATTTGTCCTGTCTAACACATCTTGCTATCACTGCATATATCTTACTATTTGGAACTTCACGGTCCAATAATAAAGTTCATTTTTGCAGTATGCAAATTGTCCCGGTCTTTAAATGACATTCCCTCACACCCAGTGGCGAAACAATGGGAGAAAAAAAGAAAAAAGTAGTGGTGGAAGAAGAAATTATTGTATATTTATATCATATTATGTTCTATATATTATGTTATATTACATTAGATTTTTTGTTCAGAACTTTATGAAACATTATTGCTTAGGGCCTATGTGTTCATCATCACCGGTGTTTGCATTGTCTGTTCAATGAGATATATACCGGTAATCCTGTTGTACTACAAAACATCCCGTTTTCAAGTCAATATACACCAAATATATATCCTTGCACTTCAAGTTATTATTGATTTATAGTGATGAACAAAGCATTACAACATAAGAAAGGTATCATCAAATTTATCTAAAAGGACATACAGTCAGTTTATGACTAAGATTTTTCAGATTAAAAAATATTGAAATCATAGTTCCATTACATGCTGAATTTTCTTATTTTAAAACGTCCAATATCTGAGACATCCAATCCAATTGACCAATAGCTCATTTTAAAAAATATCTCGGATCAGTAACCTTATGTTATTTTATTTTCAAAGAATTTGTACAAATACAATGCAAGAACCTACATAGCTTGTCAAGCTCATCGATGGCATCTTGAAGTTGTTCTGTTGTGACAGTGAGACTGGCAGCTTCCCGAGCAGAATCTTCAATGTTATGCGCTTCATCCAAGATGACCACCTGTCCCTTCAGGTCAATCTCCATCTACAATGGTGGACATGAACATTGAAAGTAATATTCCTGTTCTTGGGAGGGAGGAGAAAAATGCATTGTGAGTTTTCGACGAGGAGGACACTTTAGAAATACGGTCCCAGGTAAATGATTAAACACCAATCCATCTACAGCAAGACCGTTGTTAGAACCTGTAAGACCTGTAAACATGCTTGATCTTTCAGTGGCACTTCAATGATCTCTGGGGTCTTACATGATTCCAAACATATCTTACAATTGACTTTGTGGTCTCCATGGGCTCCAAAAGTTTTCTACTCCATGGTTTGAAATAGTCTTTCAATGAACTTCCAGGATCTTTTTTTAGTCTTTCCACGATCTTTTGACAGTCACTCATCTTTTTTGTGGATAATGAGTGTTTCATGAATGGACTTGTCAAATGTTTTATCTTACAAGTCCTATTTCACACAGCAGTTGCGTGTGTTAACCTCGTGATATTGTTGGAGACAAACTGAATATCTTATTTTTTGTCTTTATCACCCAATGAATAAATTATTCCATCAAGTTCCTATTCTATCTGACAATTGCCATAGTAATAGTTTTTATTTGATAGCCAAATCAAGGAAGTTGTCAGATCTGAGAGCCTGTTGGACAAAAAGTGTGGATGGAATGCTTCCATGATATCTACATTAAATGATACACTTGAATAGAACCATCTTATGAAGACGTAGCCAATGGAGGGATGACTTACCGATTCTCTTATCATAGGATCTATGAGGTAGTTGTATGGACAGAAGATAACCTCAGCTTGATCCTTCAGTGATCTGGATGAAAAGTATGGACATGCCTGGAAAAGAATAGTAACAAAATGGCCAACCATTCAAACATAGCAAAGGTAAAAAAAAAAAGTCAAGTCCAAACCAAAAAAACTTCATTTGAATAAGTAGAAAGTTCAAGCACCTACAGAAATTATTGTTTCATTGAAATTTGAAAAAACATGAAAAATTTGATTTAAGTATGAAATATTTGAATTTCCTTTCTACTAGAGTAAAACCTAGTTTGATTCCTCACGGCAAATGTAGAATCATCAGCATCATAATTTGCAGTGATGTTACAGCAACATTTTCAGTGAAATTCTGGAATTAGAGTGGCTTAGCAGTTTCTGTGTTAACTGTCAGTTAATGATAAACTTTAATGAAACAGAGCCTCAGGTAGAGCTGTGCGATATTTCGATATAATCAAAATTATGCAATATTGAACAAAATATTGAATATTCAATAATGGTTTAATCATTCTGTTGACATATCACAGGAACACAATATGACCAAATATTTTCGATTATGAAAAGTTCACTATTATTGACCAAAAATGCTGCTCTGTATGGCTTTAAACCAACTCAGAACTTGAAAGTTGGTACCCAATGCCGACTTTTCCATGGCAAGAACACCAGAAAGTCTTGTTTTCATTCCTCTTTCCTGCTCTCATGGAATTGTAGCTTATAATTAACATATATATATATTGAATTTTCAGACTCGTTGGTATATCGTGTCATCAGCGATGGTTTTCTGGCGATAATTGACTACATTGAAATCAAATATCCAGGTACCATACCACACAGCTTACCAGTGGATCACACAACTCATTTTCTCAACTGGTTGTACGTCTATCAGACAAAAATATTCTATGATCAATTGTAAAGCTTCGTGTTGAGGGGCCCAAATGTTTACATGGTATGATATGGCTCTTACCTTGACCCGTCTTCCCAGGTTGACTAAATCTTCTATATCCCAAGCCTCTGTGAGTCCATAGTCACGGATCTGCCACTGCTGTTTCATCTTGTGGACGTTAGTGAAATACTTGCATGTCCCTCCCTGCATAGAAAAACAAGTTGAAATTGATCAGAGTAGGGTAAGGTAGGGTTAATAATCACTTGGCCTACATCTCAGACAGTCTAATACCACAGGGGCTACACCAATTTGGCCTACTATCAATCTGGTCTAATTCCTGTTTGGTCTGTACTTAACTTGGTCTCAAACCTACTTACACCATTCTCATTTAGTCTCATTCTTAGATGTCTTCATTAACCTCTTCTCAGGGTTACAAATATTTTCTGGTAAACAAGTTCATGAAGCATTCTCAGGCACTCCAAGCATAACCAACAATCTATTCCTTTAAAAAATTAAGATTCAATAGGTTTTTAACTCAAGATAATGGTTCTTTCCTGTTAAGTTCTTCCTTTGGAATGATCTCCACCGTGAGTGCCTCTAGCACAATGGAAGATTTCAAGTTTGGTGTTGGTGTTGGAAGCACACTTTGGATTGCGTTTCCTAGCTCCAAACCCTATTCTGGGTTAAACAGATGATCCAGTTCACAATATTGACAGCTCAACACCTAGTGAGTGACTTTTTAGGACCATCTTCATTTCACGTTTGGTGTTAACTCCTGTAAGAATTGACCTAACACCAACACCAAGAGGTCAACACTGAACTTGAAATTCACCCAATGTTCATAGCAAAATTCCTGTCTTGCATCAATCCAAGGCAATGCAAGGTGATTGCAAAGTGACTGAGGTGCTCACCTGAAGTGCCTTGCTGCCCTTGAAATTCCCCTAATACAGATAATGGTTTTAAGGCAAAAAAAAAAGCCTTGTTCTCCTAAGGGCTTGCTGCAAGGGCGGGTGAATTGCTTCACAGAGAATTTTCATCCAAATATATTGTCTGGTTAGGCAATGCACCAATCAAAATCAAATGAACATCTAAAAAGGTATATTTTGTATACTAAAGGTGCCCTACTACCAGACCTGCCAACCTCTGGGAATGAAAAACTGTATTCTGTAATAAAAAATTTGTTTTTTTCCCCAAAAAAGTGTATTTCATAATAAAATGCTTGGCGCACTCGCTGATCGCAGCACTCGAGCTGCATGCAAGCTTAAATGCGCACTGCTCTTGCAGATGAAAAAAAAAACATTGAAACATGTGTATATCTCACTCAGGTTTTAACAAAATGATTGAAAAAAAAAACAAGTTACCTGAAATTACATTGATCTAATAACCATATTTGTGTATGTTTTGTGAAATAGAGACATATAGAGATGATTTTTCGCAATAAATTACGATTTTGAAAAAAAAAACACTTAAACTTACAAAAAACATATTTTTATAAGAAAAAACGTACCGCCGTATTTTGGTTGCAAAAACATACTAAATACACCTAAAACATACTGGTTGGCAGGTCTGTACTACTCACTGTTTTGTTATCAAGAAGTTCCTTGCATCCTTCATTCTTGTTCTTACTCTTAGAGACTTCAGGATGGACACATGTATGCTCCCTGCTTCCCAAAATACTCATTCTGTAAACAAACAAAACTTTGATTATTAAGGCTTGGGGCATGTCACAAAGCTAAGCAACATTTTTGTGTACAAAGTAGATGGGAAAAGGGGCATCTAAAAATATAACGTTGTAGATAATAGCATGTATGGTGACTTTCATTTTGTTGCCATAAAGAAAAAAAAATCCTTTGCACTCACAATAATAAACAAAATTTGCAAGGATTAAGGGTTTTACAAAATATTTGGCTTAAAAAACAGCATTTTTCTCTTTTACACGATGGAAAACTGAATAATAATTTAAGGAATAGAGTATTACCTACATTATTTATTCAATCAGTATACAACACAAACAAAAAAGGGGAAAAGTAGACATTGTTGTTTATACCAGGTCCCTTTCCACTCCCTCACCTCTCTTCCTTCACTATCTGTCTTACCTGACTGACTTGTATGCAGTCCGACCAAGCTCTCGTATAATCTGAGCAATCTGCTTGTGAGTTCTTGTACCAAAATAGATCTTAGGTACTCTGAAGTAAAAAAAAAAAGAGAGGAAATATTGGTAATGAATAATTTCAAACATCAAAATTCAGCTTTTTAAAGTATTAAGTTATTGTTGAGCAGTTATCTAGTTATTTGTTATTCAATGCAGTGAACTAAAAGAAAATGACAAAATCTTCCCACTTATTTTAACACTTTCAAAAACATAAACACTTCTGTAAAATATAAAATAATTTGAGTACAAATGAAAATGATAGTGATTGGGACTGTACAAATACAATTTATGTAGTGATCTAGGCAGAAAACAATCAGTTACATAAACTTTCAGAATGCTACTCAAGAGAGCATGTGCATTTTGAAATCTTGTCGTTTGCAGTCCCACTTCTTGCCTTTTGATAAGACCACATTTCTCATAACTAACTCACAAAGCAACATTTGTACTAAACTGGTATTATGAAAATTACACTTAATTTCTGTCCATTGTGAGAAAAAAGGTCAAAAGAAATATTTCTCAGACTTTAACAAAATCTTAAATTCTTTTAAAGTTAAGAACCAACTTTTAATGAAATTATTTAAAGACCTTAACATGGGGCCCATATAGTGACAGAGTGACATTTCTTGCACTCATAAATCAATGCAATCATTTATAAACACTATCCTTAGAATCCATCGTCCAGGACCCTGTTTGAATAAGCTTGTTATCAATGGTGATTTACAAGCTAGTGTTACAAGCTACTCAAATCCTGCAACGGTATCGGCTAACAGCAAATATGACATCTAAACTACAGCATTTCTTATTAGTAATAAATTTCATGAAACAGGGACCTAATTTTGCAACTTACTTTATTGGTTTGGGGGTGTCTCCTTCTTTCTTCATACCTTTCTCCTCCTCCTCCATCATCTTCTGGCATTTAGAGATATGACAGGAACAGGAGCATGGTGACGTGTCATTCTTTGATCCCGATAGTTCATTGGCTCCTGCCTTAGCTACAAGTATAATAATAATAATCATGTCCATTCATATCGCGCAGTTACTATGTGCATATAATCAACTACACTTTGATACTTGGACCATATTATTACCCCAGCTGTAGCTGAGCCGCCATATTAATAGGCGCTAAAGCGTTCAAGGAAAAATCCTACCAGGTACCCGTTCACCTCACCTGGGTTGAGTGCAGCACAATGTGGATAAATTCCTTGCCGAAGGAAATTACGCCATGGCTGTTACAAAACAGGAGGATATAACAGAGACAATAACGAATGGGTTTCAGTCTTGCTTAAATTAAACATGGATGCCTGCACATAATGATATTGACAATAATAGTTACATAATAATTACATTTTATGGCACTTAATACTTGCATTTGTAGGAGATTTCCATGTAATTATTATTACATTGTATATACATTAAAAGCATATTTCCATCAAAGATTGTAATGCTGTAGCACACCTTAATAATAATCTGCTTTTCATATAGTGCTTGATACATCGGAACGTGTCTAAGTACTTTATAGATATATTATTACCCGGTCATCGGATTCACACTTTTATGCAGATTCTAATTGGTGATGTGTCATACACTTTAAATGTTTGAGAATTATGAGTGATTTCGAGTTGGATTCATCTTTTAGTCAAACAAGCTTTAGAATTCCCTTTTTTTATTTTTGTAATAGCTTCATTGTTCATGAAAGAATAAATGATAAGTCTATTATAATTATTATTGATGTTTTATTTGGTAAAATAAATACAAAATGCAATTACATGTGTCAATTGAAAAAAGACATTTCCATAATGCAGCAGTGAGAGTCAGTTCATGGGTACAAGATGAATCTGTATCATTTCATCATATGATTTACAATGATTTCTGATTTACTGAATTAATAGATCAGTTTGATCACAAATTTAATATATTAATCATTAATTCATGTCATCAGTCAGTCTTATATCAATTCATCCATCTGTTGAATCATCAATCAATCCATCAATTTATTCATTCATCCACCCATTCATCTATTGATCATTCATCCATAAAAGCCTGCTACCAAGACTCAAATGGTGTCTGTGTATGTTTTATTCACTCATTTCAAACATTATTTCATCAGCTAACCTTTCCTACCTTTAGGTGTGACTAATTTCATCTCCCAGTGAGCCTTGGTATGAGGATTAGGAGACTGCTCTACAACATCTTCAAAATCATCATCAAAGACTACGCCCTTCTGACGCTTTGTCTTCTTAGCAGTACCCTAGAGGGAAGAAAATAATGACACAATAACGGTTAGGAGGTTGTTCTACAACATCTTCAAAATCATCATCAAAGACCACGCCCTTCTGACGCTTTGTCTTCTTAGCAGTACCCTAGAGGGAAGAAAATAATGACACAATAACAGTTAGGAGGTTGCTCTACATCTCCAAGATCATCATCAAAGACTAAGCCCTTCTGACGCTTTGTCTTCTTAGCAGTACCCTAGAGGGAAGAAAATAATGACACAATAAGGATAAAGAGATTGTTCTACATCTACAAGATCATCATCAGCTTCATCTCCTTCGCTGTACCCTAGAGTTGGTGGAGGGAAAAGGTTGATGACACAATAAAGATAAGGGCCCGTATTCTGATAGCAGGTTTAACTTAAACTCAGGTTTAAAGTTGTGGTTTAAGTATGGAAAGCCAAAAGTATCAAAAAATTTATTAAGTTGTATGTCTCTTACGTTTACTGTGTTCTTTTCTGATTCATTGATGGGGAAGACAATCATCTATTTATACTTCCTAGAGAATTATGAATGATTTGAGAGCCAAATGAGCTGAAATATGATATCTCTACTGTTAGTGATTTATGTAACAATTGGCTGTCCATACTTAAACCACAACTTTAAACCTGAGTTTAAGTTAAACCTGCTATCAGAATATGGGCCAAGGAGATCGCTCTACAACATCTACAAGATCATCATCGAAGACTATGCCCTTCTGATGGTTCATCTTCTTTGCTGTACCCTAGAGTTGGTGGAGGGAAAAGGTTGATGACACAATAAGGATAAGGAGATTGCTCTACAACATCTCCAAGATCATCATCAAAGACTATGCCCTTCTAATGCTTAGCCTTCTTTGCTGTACCCTAGAGTTGGAGGGAAAAGGTTGATGACACAATAAGGATAAGGAGATTGCTCTACATCTTCAAAAGCTGCCTTGCTGACACCTGGGGAGCATTTCATCAACATTTTTGTCTGAAAAGTTGTCAGATCATTATATAAATTTAGATAGATATTATTGACAACAAACTAGGTGAAATACAGTATACCACTCATTCAATTAGGATTTTTTGGGGGGTTCTCTTGATTACTCAATTCATCCCTTGTGAGATCTTGATAGTTGGAAAATAATTATGATTATCTCACTAATCGCCACTTTTTTTGTTGCTAAAATATATATCATGAAACAAACCTCAATCAAATTTATGTTTAGCGTAATTGATTGTAACTTTTAAGAATATCTTGAATGTTCAGTGCATTTTATGACTTTCTTACCATTGGACCAACAGACTTTCGTGAACGTTTCTTAGAGGGTTGAAAGTCAAAGTCATCATCATCATCTTCCTTTTTGTTGGCTCCATCCTTTTTTTCGTCCTCATCTTCAGATATGAGAATGGCACTTTCTTCTTCTTTCCCTACAAAAAGAAATTAAACAAGTATATTAAAAATTTCTCATGAGGTTAAAGCCATGAGATAACCAACCCTCTTGTATGTAATAAGTGTGCAAAGTTTTATTTTGTATGATTAACAATAGGGAGTTGAAGGAAGTTAACACTTGCCAGTTATCCAGAATCTTTAAGTGTTATTCAACCAACTCATGTCCTTGGCAACCCAATTGTGATGGATCGTGAACTTGCTCACCACAAAAGCAATGGTTGGTTTCCTTCCCTTGACCCTAATTTGTCAAATTAGATCTGAAATCAGGTCAGAAAACAAAACTGAAAATATAAGGTAATCTGAAAGGATACAGTCACAAGAGGGGTAATTGGAACCATCATTTATTTAAAAGGGGTAAACAAAAGTGAGTTATATCCTCCTCATTGTCAAACCTCAAATCAATAGACATACCTTTCGATTCAAAAGGAGGCGATATTTTGGAAGGCTTCTCATCATCTTGAATTATCGTACTGGAAGTAGCCGTGGATGTTGAAGGACCAGGGTCAGTAGTCGATGTTGAAGGCTTGTTGCAACTACAGGTACAAGGTTTCCTAAAACTTTTGTCATCATAATCATCATCGATAGGTACTATTATAGCCAAAAAAAGAACAAGAACAAACTTGATCTGAGAATAATAGAAGTAGATCATTAGGATAACACAGATATACTTATTTCCAAACTTCAAACTATCATTTCTTTATTAAAAGGAAATTATAATTTTTTTATTCAATTTTTAATAGGGAATGCCATAAGTTTATTAATATAAATCTATTTGAAAGTCCAATCTCTTTTTTTTCCATTCTTTCTTTCTTCATGAACTGCTAAGGCCATTATAACCATTCATATGTCAGGGCTGCTGCTCAACACTACCACTTGCCCGGGGCAAGTAGAATGTCGCATCTGGCAAGTCAAAAAAGTTAAAGTGGTTAGTGTTCCCTGTATGCGAACAAAAGGCAACAAATCACTTCAGGAAAGTCTTTACAGAATTGCCTAATACTGAATTTTGTAAATCATCACTAACATCTGAGGAAAGAAGTAACAAACCGAATAATGAGAAAGAACCTCAATTCCTGACATTTTGACTTTTGATACAGACATGTATTTGTAAAATCTAGTTGAGTTCTATCAAATTTTCAATGACTTAAATAATATGCCAACAATGTCCTGGGCAGCTTTCCTTTCAATAAGAACTCAAATATGACAAGCCAGTACATTGAGGCAACATAAACAAGAAATATATGAAATATCACATATCCCTTCACTGTCTAATCAATGAATACATGTACTTTATTAGCTTAACAAGATACTATCATACTTACTGTAGTCAGCCTTGTTGTACGCTTCAGCAGCTGCCTTTTTCTGTTTCTCTAAAAAAAAAACAAGCAAAAAATCAAACAAAGTATTCAAGCATGAATCATAAGTCTGTATGACTGTTTTTTTTTGGGGGGGGGTTGTTACTTAACATTTATAGTTGTATGTTATTTCTGACAATCGTAAGCACTGTGATACTTTTTGTGTATAGCGCATATAAATAAGTTATTATTATTATGTTTGTAAAAGACAAAGTTACTCTCAGATGCCGAAATATCTATTTTTTACTAAAACCTATTGCAAAGCATGCGATGGACTGAAATTTCAGGACACAAACATTGAATCTATAGCTTTCTGATATCAAATCACTGATCTGTAAGGTAGTGCTCGTAGAGCCCTTACCAAGAAAAATCAAAATATATTCAATATACAGCTATAGATGATATCAAAGAATTGAATATTTTAACTCTCAGTGAATCACATACAGTTGAAAAAAAAAAGATTCAACAGCCATCGGCTCCTACACTTTCTGTAAGATTGGTATGTTACATGATACTCTACCATCATCTACTACTGACACCTCACAATTCCCCAATTTAAAGAAAATAATAATAGCTGGATTTATAAAGCGCTTTTTGCCAGAGGATACAATCGCTGCTATTATTACCCCAGCTTTAGCTCGAGCTACCATCACCGGTGCTCAGTGCATGCAAGGAATTACTCCTGTATAATTCACATTCACCAAAGCTTAATCCGGACTTTAATGGGATTTCCACTGTCATCAGGGGTTTAAAACAAAAGAAAAACAAACTTTTTACCTCTTTCTCCTGCCTGCCATCCAAGTGATGAGCAGAGAAGCGCAAGACTTTTTCCACTCCCAGTAGGACTCTCAAGGAGGCAGTTCTGATGTCGATCAATACCTTTGATGATCTGAAATGATAATAATATAGGATTTGTATAGCACACATATTCACCTTGCTAGGTGCTCAAGGCGTTCCTATATCATATATTATTTATCACAATTTCGAATTTCTTTTTATGTACAGATAACCTGTGGGGCCTGTTTAATAAAGACTTTCAATTCTGGTAAATTGTCATTACCGTATCTACTAACTACTATGAAAACATGGCTCAATACCTGATCAAAATGTAGAATTCATTGGTAAAACTTTACAATAGTATGGTAGAGTTACCATCGGTCTTTATGACACAGGGCTTTAGTGATGTGATAGAATTGTAGAATTATTGAATGCTGTAAGATTTTGGAATAACCATATAAACAGGACTTAACTCTATTTTATAACATTTATGCTGAAAGTAAAAAAAGAATGCATGGAATCAAGATTGTGGTGTTTATAAACAGGAGGTCCTTCTATAGAGGTGATTACTAGATATGGTTTGACTGTATAGAGATATGTATGTTCTCGACTCACCATGGACATCATAGAAAGCTGGGTAGGATAAGCCTTGCATGGGAAGGCTAGCTTCACACCCAGGATGGTGTATGTTTGTTCCATCATCTTGTAAACTCATCCGTAATCTCACTGTATCCTGGAACATGAGTGGATACTGTGTGAAACCAAATGCATAAAACCAGCACCATTATCAAAAAAAATATACAAGTGGAGAGCACCTGGCAGTATCGTCTAGTCTTCTATGCAGACTCTGAATGGCTCGTGAGGTGGGATCTGCTACTGGTTTGCGAAGCAAACCAGTCTGAAAGGGTAAGCGTAGCGAGCCATTCAGCCCCAGTATGCAGACTCCTTGAATCAGCTGTGATACACAAACTGCAGATGTGGGTCTACAGTTGTAGACTAGTATCATCTGCATTACACAATTCAATAGCAGGAGTGTTGAATTTGTGATTCTGGTATCAAACAATTTTTTCCTATCTCACTTTACTTTTGAATACACAATATGATAATCCAAGGCAAAGAAATCTGGATCTACAGGGCCTGAAAGTAAAATTCAAGATTACCTTTAAAGTTAAGACATTTCAAAAACTTACCTGACTCAGATGATCTGATGTTTACGATACTGAATGGCCCTTGTGAGACATGCATACGTATCGTCAAAGATGCCACAAGTAGAAGAATGAACACAACAGAGATATTTTTAAAATGCCGCGGTTTCACAAATAAGGTGGTCACCCAATTAGCGTTGGTGGGTAGGTAAATATTCATATATAGCATGGGGTTGTGTGTATGGGGGAATGACCGAAAGGATAAGGGTGTGGCTGAGGAGCGGCACAAGCTTCCGGTTAGCGATGCCATTCTGAAGATTAATTTATAGATAAAAATTATTATTTTACAAATGATAAAATATATTACGTGATTATAAATAATTGATATAATAATATCAAATATTTATAATCACGTAATATGTTCTATTATTTGTAAAATAATAAGATCTATAAATTAATCTTTAGAAAGGCATCAATAACCGGAACAAAGTACGTAATACATAAGCGGTTCAAGGGTCGACGCCATTGTATTTGCCATTGTTTACATCGGTATTACATGTAGATTGAGGGGTCTACGCAACATCGGTCTGGTATGACAGGCTACCTTGCCTGCAGGCCTCTGGGCCTTTTTAGGTGTGCCTCGCAAGCCTTTATTTTCAGAACACGTCCTTTCATTTTTTCCTTTTCACCGTAATGATTAGTTAACATGTATTGTATTTTACCACAATGCCTTATGGAACATTTATATATCCTGCGATGAGCTACTTTTCATTGTTACATTTTTATCTTTGAACTGTTTATACTGTATGTATGTTGTTTTTAAAGAGCCTTTTTAATCGGCTTGTGAAATAAAGATGAATTGAATTGAAAGAATCCTTTATTTTTCACTTTTTTCCTGTTTTTTTAAACCTTCCTACGCATTAGGTGGAGGAAGGTGTAGAGTTAAATAAAATCATGACCAATTACGTGATTTTTAATAAAAAAGATGGATTTCCAAGGGGAATCCATCTGTATTTATTTGGTTCTCTTAAGGGTATATGGGCGGGGATTCAAGACTCCATGATGAAGAAGTATATGTCCAATTTTTTTTAAAAAGAAATAAGACATCATCATGGAGTCCTCAAGACTAGGTCTTTCCCACTCCTAGTACCAATGAGGTCCAAACATTAACATGTATGGACCTCATAGGCGACATTACCCAAAAATATGGGTTAGACAATGCTGTTCTGATTTCCAACCCAAGACTTTGGTAAATGTACGCCTTAATACAAATTGGAGTTACGTGATATGACTTTCATTTGTTGGGGAGACATTAAAAGTATTAATTAAGTAGTTCAAATTAAAATATATTATCATTAAACTTACATTTCAGGCCCTTTTTGTTGATTTTCGGTGAGCGTTCCACACAGCTGCGACGAGTGATCAACTCCGAAGTGATACGCGAACTGGTCAGCTGATCGGTCAGGTGATCGGTAGATTATCTTTTTGTCAGACGTTCATAATTTATGTAAAGCGTATCAATCTTCAGTATCTTGATTCCAAAGTATCAGTATTGCAGATAAATGTCATTATTGATTGGAATCAGTGGCGGATCGGGGGGGGGGGGTGGGGGTGGGGGTGAGCATTTCTGCCCGATCCCCCTATTTAGATTTGTAGTAAATATTTTGGAATTAAATACGTTGTTCATACTAGTTATGCGACCCCTCCTTTATGATGATCACAGCATTATTTGTAATGGGGATATTTCGTTCATAATTATTCTTGTCTCTTCTTTCTCCTTTTTAGCCTTTTTTTGCTTGTTAAAACCTTTTTTCCTTTTTTTTTTTGGGGGGGGGCTCGCCAAATTTTACGTGGGTCAAAATTACCTTCATTTTTTTAGTGACAATCTTTTTTTCATTTGTCCAGTTCTACGCGAGACAAAATTACCTTCGATCATTATTATAGTTAAAAACTTTTTTTTATTTTTTATTTATTTATTTTTTTTTTGGGGGGGGAGGTTGCCAAATATCACGCGAACGTTTGTCAGCTTTTACTGTTTTATTCGACTTATAATCAAATATTAAATGGGGCTTACCCTGTTTTTCTTAAAGTCAATTCATAAGAATATTCCTCCTCGGGATTTGAGCTTTCTTTCATGAAATATCAATTTTTTTCATGATTACCAAAAATACTTAAAATTTTTTATCGGTGTATGCCTATAAAGCTTTAGCTCATGCGTTGCGCCTGCCATATTTTAATGCTGATCAACTTTATGCTTTTAATGAATTCCTAAAAACAATAAATTCTCAGATCATCAATTTTGTCGCAATCGAATAATTCGATTGCGTCTCTCTATCAGTTTTGAATATTCATAAAAAATATCAGCTCGTGCTTTTTGCTCATAATATTTTGATTAGTAAATTCTTCTCTTATATAATCGAGTCGGATAGATAGATAGATAACTAGAGAGAGAGAGTTGGGGGGGGGGGTCCCTCAGCTACTTGTCCTCGCTTATTTGTTATTATTTGTTATTATGCTCATGTTGTGAGAGCTTTGTGTTTTCACATTTTTTTCTTTTTCAACCTTTTTATTGTCTCGGAGCTTCCCTCTATTTCTTTACACTATATTATAATGTAGGACCCTGTTTCAATCATTGGCGGCGGAAGCCCCAAATTTTAGGAGGGGACAACCTAACAAATTTTGACAAGCAAAAAAAAAGGCTCTCAACCCAAACATTTTAGGGGGGACGTAGGAAAATAAATTGACAAGCAAAAAAAAAAAAGGTCAACAACAAATTTAGGGGGGAACGTCCCCGCTTCCGCCGCCTATGGTTTCAATTCTTTTTTTGTTCTCATTTCAATGAAAACATCATTATTAAACTGACGTACATGTAGAAGACTTTATTACGAAATTTTGACATTGTTTTGTTTCATTTGTTTGGCTTTCTTTTTTTCTTCTCCTCATCTTCTTTTTCTTACTTTTTCCCTTTCCTTATTTTCTCTTCAGTATTTCATTCAGGTATCCGCCAATTTATACAACACCAAGCATATAGAGGCGGATAATCAGTGAGGGAGCATGACGGTGTGCCGCTCTAAAAAAAAGGAGGAATATTGGAAGAAAAAAAAAAGAAGAAGGGATGGGAAAAAAAAAGAAAAAAAAAAGATGATGATGGCAATGACGATGATGAAAATTATCTTGGTGATGATGATGGTTGTGGTGACGGTTGTGGTGATGATGATGGTGATGCTAATGATAGTGGTGATGATGATGATGACGAGATGTAATTTTGTTATTTTGTCTTTGAAAAAATTAAGTAGTGCAAAGTTGAATTCATTTAAAGTTTATTATGAAAATAGCAGAAAAAAATTGGTATGCGTTCGAGGAAAATCCATCCCCCACCAATCTTTTTCAAAGGTAAGATTTTTTTTTTGCCCGGGGGGGGGGCCACTTCCATTCACGAGTGGATACCATGCGCGACCATGGGGTCTCGAAAAGCACCCTAAACACGTAATTTCCATATTCTGAAAATGCACCCCTTAACAAGTATTGGCGTGTGAAACCCTACCCTTAACAAGTATTGGAAACAAAACGATACTCTTGGCAAATATTCCCTGAAATGAACCCCTAAACAAGTACAGGAATGTTTTATTGTTACGGGTCCTTCGGTCGTCGGCTTTACCTTATTTGGTTTAGTACGACCCCATCTTCTACACCTCGCGCAAATCGGACTCTAAACACGAAGTGTTGGAGCAAAAAGGACATCCTTTATAAAACATTTTGATTTTGTTTTATCATCCCCGCAAATTAGACCCTAAACACGACGGTTTTCCTAGCGAATTAATAGATACCTTTTTTTCGTTATTTTTGTGTTTTTGACACCCTTATCACGTTACGTAGGTAACGTGCCCTATCGTGAAAAGGACATCCTTTTTACGTTTTTTTTTGGTCGCGCATGGTATCCACTCGTCAATGTAAGTGCCCCCCCGGCCCCCCGGGTTTTTTTGTGACGGCGTAGGCCTTTGCAAGCAGCTATTATTATGGTAAAAAAGTAAATGAAATGTCAAGAAATACATGATAATGATTTTTATGGTACATTTTAGTAGGCCTATATCAATTCATACTTGTTAACAAAAAGAAAAAAGTGGGTCGTTACGGACCATTAAAAATGGGAAATTTGGGCATTTTATATTTAGGATAGAGCAACTGCTCGTTATAGACGTCACAATAAATCAAGCATTCTAAATTCTATCAACTCCATTTTTTGTCAAATAACACCTTCATCGATATTTTGAAATGATTTTTCTCATATTTTCATCATCTTTTTATCAGGGTGAAATTCCCCTTTAATTTACAAAACAGATTCGCAAACAATATCAAGAGTAGTGGGAGGCAAGGGTGGAAATCTAAGGTAGGGGACCAGGGGCTGGAAAACAGGCAAAAAAAAACAAAAACAAACTAACAAAAAAAAAAAAGGAAGGTTTATCACCCCCAAAAGAAGGTTGTCTCGTCCAAAATACATGTTTTACTTCGATTTAAATGATGTAGGCCTATTTCTTTCCATCATATATAAAAGAACAAAAATAGTAGGGGGACATTTGATAATGTGCCCCTACTATTTTGGGTTAGGGGGAAGTGTCCCCCTGGGATTTGCGCCCATGTGGGTGGGGGGTGCTGCACCTCCTTTCGGAATCATTATGGAACAGTGTGAATAGTCGCTGTGATTTCGATCTCATACCTATAAAAAAATAGAACAAAAGAACGCCTTGACCACAGGCCAAAATGCCTAACAATTTTTCCGCGGCATTAACAACTCTCGTAAGGGGCGCTCCATTTATAAATAGAGTTGCATGTGTAGCTGTCTATGGCAACAGAATCCATCGCAGAATTGAAGCCAGAAGCGTGGGAATTTGGCAGAAAATTCAAGAAAAGAACCGGTGAGTACCGATTTAAGAGTAGTTATATATTCATTAACATTTATTGAATAATAAGAATAAAGATTTTTTACGGAAAGAAAGCTTAGTTCTAAGCTAGGGCTGCCCAAATGCGCGTGAGTGGAGTCTCAGTTTCTTAACACAGGTAAGTATTGCGGTGTCGCCTAGAGTGGGTCTTTCCAAGGACCGTCTTTAGTGTCGCTCATCTTTTATGATGCTCTATAAGCGGGGTGTTCCTGAAATTTATGATAAAAAAATAAGTCGTTAGCTTGCTTTTAAAATAAATTTCATAGAATTTCATGATATCACATCATTTTATAAACAAATATTTTATTTTAGACATCATGACATACATAAGAAATGGGCGACACGAAAGACGGTCCTTGCAATTTTCGTGCAATCGAATCGGCCCTGTGGCCTGGGTGACTTATTTCATGATAATGCCAGCCAAGCAAGATATGACTTGTCCAGCTGAAGAACTAGTCTACTAGAACTCAACTCGCAGACTCGTGACGCCGGATCGACCATCCGCCACCTCTGCTGGCTCTAAAACTTGTTAGCTCTTCGCTTCCGCCTTGCTTGCCCGCAGGCTGGGACTCCATTGGGAGGGTTGACCGCGACCGTCCGTCAACCCGCGCCCGATGGCGGCGATACACAGCTAGATCTTCGCCTTCGGAGTTCGGACTCTCTCGTTGTTTTATCGCTTAGTCTAACTGCATCTAGATCTATTCACTTTCAAGATGTCTATAATCGTAGCATTACATTAATACAAAGAGAATGGTCGATATTAATATTCGAATTGCAAGTACCGGTACATTTCAATTTATTTACTTACCGAAATTTGTCAGTCATCTCGTTTATAATACCGTACCCTCAATATTATTAAATCAAATGGCGCGCCCACTGATCTCTATAAAAAAAAAAGATTTTTTATAGAGATCAGTGGGCGCGCCGCGAAAATCAAAGAATGAGACAAATTTGAAAAGAAATAAAGCGAGAAAACGCTAACCGGTTAGGGAATTGCTGATCTTCCGAAGATCCATCAAAACCTTGGAGTTGAATACATCGTGCACCCTTTTAATTCTTTCTCATTTGTGCTGTAATAAATATCTAGACATGTGAACTATAGAAAAATGGCCTATAAGTGGTTCCAAATTCATCCTCTTAATTGGCTCACTTCCAACGGGGCTCATTTGTTATCTTTTATAATTTTATAGTTGCCTATTTTGGGGGAGTTATGACCGGCTGCAACTTTGTGCATTTACACAAGGGGTAGTGGCAACTTTATACATAGCCAGGACATAAAGGGGGCCTATTAACCTTATTCATGATGTATTAGGAATTTTTACATAATGTGATTTTCACCCAGAGAATTAACAAGTTAATTAACAACGTGACGAGGGGCAAATTTCCAGCTTTATGTCTCTACATACAAGTAAATTCAAGTAAATAAGTTTTGACAGCGTTATCTGTCTTTCCAATTCAATTTGGAATCATCATAATTTGGTAAAGACAGAAAAGCAAACAAGCATAATGCTGATCTTTTTTTTTGCAGCTTCGCACTTCAATTTCATTTTTACTATTGTTTGATAATAATTCATTTTATTTTGTATTTTGTCTATTCAGTGGCGTAACTATACGGGGGGCATGAGGGGCACGTGCCCCCCCCCCCCTCCATCGGCTAGCCAAAAAAAAAAGATGGGGGGAAAGGAGAAAAAGAGGGAGAAAAAAGAGGCGTAGTCGAGAAAGAAGAAACTAGTGTATATTCTATTATATTATGTATCGCACTTCGAGTTATTGTTTTATGTAGTAACATGCTTCTCTTTCATGATTTTTTAAAGAGATTGCCTCATTTTGAAGTCTGAATATAAAATATTCCCAGTTAGTGCTTACATTCGAATTAGTGAATTGGTGAAATATGTCTGCTCTTCGTGAATTCCTGAAAATAGTCCTTAAAATTTTCCCTTTACTGGTATGAATACTCTATCTGAAATTTTCAGCTCGCGCTTTGCGCTCGCAGTGTTTAATTAGTGAGATACATATCATATTCATGATTACAATGAGTACAAACAGTGCTTTATGTGTTTAGATGTAATTCTTACAAAATCAGCAAGCGCTTGACGCACGCATTAGATGACTGGTGAGATATGTATGCTCTTCATTAATTCCTAAAAACTAGTCCTGTTTGGGGTTAATACAAAAATTTCAACTCGCGCTTCGCGCTCGCATTGTTTGTTTAGTGAGACAGGTATGTATCATGATTGCAAAAAACTGCTTATCTCCCTTTTTTAGGTCTGAATGTCAAAAATTTTCAGCTCGCGCTTCGCGCTCGCATTATTTAATTAGTGAGATACATATCTATTTAATGACACCGTCCTTAAAATGCTTCTCAGTATACGATGTCACTCACTATTTCTTATGTTTTTGATGGATTAATTTTTCCATTTTGATCCACTTTTTACATGACCCTCTTCATTGAACCCCTTTGAACCACTAATGTTTAGAACAATGGCCAGTAATCTAAAGACCTGTTTTACATGACAATATTTATTAGGAAAACATTAAAATATCTCATATGATAAAAATACAAAATAAATTGTGAGTGGGTGATGTCATTGGATCCCTTATATGCATACCGACCAGGATGTGCAAATTAAGCGAAACTTTAAAATATCATAACTTTATTATTTATATCTGATATTGATGGAAATTTCACCGTTATATTTTTTTTATTTCTCTTTCTTTATCCAAATCATTTATTTTTATTCTCGGGATTTTATCAAGGTAACCTTCCTCCTTTATAAAGGGTTTGAATGTTTCGATCAAGTCGCCCTAAACTTTTTTAAATGCCACGTGTGTTGGGATTTTTGTTTCGTTTTCGTCTTCTGTGCACTCAGTACTAGTAGGCAGGGGCGGATTCAGCCTTCGCCAATATGGGGGGGGGGCAGAATTTTTTCATCAATATTTATTTTCGCCGATCAGCTGCTCGAAGATGATTATTTGGTTTCTTTGAAGGGGTAGTTCTAATAGTCACTTCTTAGCTTTATTCTTATCATGGACCTATAGGTCCATGTTCTTATAAATAAATATAAGTATATCATAATCCTTATTTATATAATGCGTGCGCGAAGCGCGAGCTAATTTTTTTTTTAATCTTATGTATTTTTTCCTAAAATGTTAATATTCTGGGCAATGTTTGTTATCCTTAAAAAGATGTGTATGCAACTAAATAATTACTACGAACGCGAAGCGCAAACAGAAATGAACTGCTGGAAAAGATATCTGTTAAAGACTGCATGCAGTTAGCCATGAAGATATGTTAAAAATCAAATAATGCGAGCGCGAGCTGAAATTTTTTGACATTTATACCCGAAGAATGGAAATTCTTAACAGAATAGGTATATAACCAAACAATTGATGCGAGCGCGAAGCACGAGCAAAAATTTCGAGATTTAGACCTACTGAACGAGACACTATTCATGTTTTGTAAATCATGAAAAAGGATGAGTGATTTAGGATTTTCCTTACATTAATAATGCAAGCGCAAAGCGCGAGCAGAATTTTTTTATATACGTTTTGAACTGATCGAAAATATACCTGTTAAAGACTGTGTGCACTTAGCCATGAAGAGGTTACATAAGTATTTCAATAAATAAATAATGTGAGCGCGAAGCGCAAGCTGAACATTTTTGACATTTCTACATTAAGAATTTTAAGCACTTTTTTGTCATCTAGAAAAGGATAGCTACTTAGGCCTAACTAAACAATTGATGCGAGCGCGAAGTGCGAGCGGAAAATGTTAATATTCAGACCATAAAACTGACATTTGTACAGAGCACTTAAAAAAAATCAATTTGTAAATCACACAAAAATAATGAAAGTTCGATTTCCGAGGTTAAATATGTTTGTATATTGACTTCCAAACTTGATATTTAAACTCCATAAGATATGAAAATCACAAGCAATGCGAGCGCGAAGCGGGAGCGAAATTTTTTTTATAGTGACATGAAATATTCTTATTTTCCAGGTCTTCCCCTCATTTTATTTTATTCACTCGTTTTCCTCCTCTTCTTTCGAAATTGCTGTTATTGTACCTCCCAGGAATTTATATCAGCTTTTGAACCAATGACAACGTCAATAATCTCAGTCTTGTACATTTTAATTCAAGAAGTATTAACTGAAATTTTGACTCTGTAGAAACTTCTTTAAATTCCCTAAACACATTTTCATTTTCAATTATTGGTGTTTCTGAAACTTGGCTAAGTTCACATTCCCCAAACATAATACAATATTATATTATACAATAAGCCGGCGAAAATAACATGTAATATCTACTGATACTTAGGAAACAAATCACTAAAACTACACAGCAAAAACTGTGGTGTTAACCGGTGTATAAAGAGGACCACACCATTTATTTTACACCGGTGTTAAATTGGTGGTGTTAGTTTTACACCTTTAGGTGTTATTACAACACCTTTTGTTGTTACATTTACACTCTTTGGTGTTATGTTTAATCTCTAGGGTGTAATTTTCACACCTCAGGGTGTGGTCCTCTATTAACACTAATTGGTGTCAGTTTTAACACAGCAGTTTTTACAGTGTACCAAAAGATTGTACCATTTTCTCCAGAAAGTCGCGGTAGAAATCACAGAATATTACATAATCTAGATAAATGCCACAACTGAGTACAACTGAGTCGATATCTCTATTATTAGTACGACTCTTTTACAGGAGAGGTTAGATTCACTTGAAAATTAAATCATTGATAAGAACAATATTTAACTGTCGCTCTTTCTTTATGGAAATGCTACAGAGCTAGATTTTCAAAGGTAATGTGAAACAATGCACCTTGTAATATCATTCTCCACAAAAGCATGTATCAAACCAGATAAACACTGTTTTAAATAAATCGTTTTCCGAAGTGAATAAGACATCCTTTTGCAGATGAGCTCTATTATATTATATACTTTAAGCATGTAAAGATTGCGTAACTTTAAGGACAAGTCCATCCCAACAAAAACCTGATTTGAATAAAAAGAGAAAAATTCAACAAACATATTACTGAAAATTTCAACAAAATCGGATGTAAAATAAGAAAGTTATGGCACTTCATTTCACAAAACAGTTGTATGCACATCTCGGTCGGTATGCAAAATTAATGAGGAATTGATGACATCACTCAATCACTATTTCTTTTGTATTTTATTATATGAAATACGAAATATTTTTATTTTCTCGTCATTGACATGTGAAATGAAGTTTCATTCCTCCCTGAACACATGGAATTCCATTATTTTAACATTTTGTGCTTCAGGCAAGGAGGTTCTAATCGTCAAATTCGTGAAAGTTGAAATATTGTATAATTCAAACAATAAAAAACAAAAGAAATAGTGAGTGAGCGACATCATCGACTTTCTCATTGGATGTAACTAGCTCGTTCATATAACTATATATTTTGTTAAAAATAAGCGAAATTTTGAAATGTCATAACTTTCTTATTTTACATCCGATATTGATGAAATTTTCAGCATTGTCTGATTTTTCTTTATTGATTCAAATCAACATTTTTCTGAGGTGGACTTGACCTTTAATTGGTTGACTGTGTTCGCCGGCTCGATATACGTTCTTGTGTTCGCAAGCTCAAGCAAATTCCTATTCATTTAGTCTCACTATTTTTATTATAGTGGAAAGTCTTTACCACCTTTAAATGTATATCACTTACAGTTTACTAGAGTGTCTTCGTTATTACATATATTTTTTTCTATGTTTGGCAGTTTGACGTTTCGTTCAATAATTGCCACAGAATGTTAGGTAATTCAGATGTTCTTCCTAAGCTCTTTTATATTTTTATATTTCTTTTTTTTTCTTAAATCATTTAAGGCATCTGACAGATGGACTAATATTAATCCAAAATCCTTTTACCTTTTTTCACATGGATCATCTATGACAGCTTTGAACATGTTGAATATGATATACAGTTATAAGTGTAATTCAAAAATTAAAAGATTGGATCTTAATGAGTTTTGGATTGGAAACAGATCCATTGTTCGGTTGGCCAATGTTTGCGGCCCTCCAGTTCTGGATTTGTTCTGAGCCTTAAAATCTTAGGTATACTTGATATATTTAATTCATCCATCATTATTTTGTATCATGCTCAATTTATTTTGTTAAATGTTTAAGCATAAAAAGAACATTATTGATGTACTACTTTCATAAAATTTATGATACTTATTTTGCGGAGATACCATTTAGACACCCGAAGTCCCACACACAAAATACAAAACATTTCCCATCAATATTAGAATTGTTCAAACATGACTGTATGCACTCTGCACCACACCCCCGACACCTTTCCTTACGCTTGGTCCTTACCTACCTTTTTAAATGACCCTAATTTAGAAGAAATAGACCAAATAAATAACAGGAATAATATTCGAAATTGCTGTTATTATACCTCCCAAGAATTTATATCAGCTTTTGAATCGAATGATAACGTCAATAATTTCAGTCTTGTTCATTTTAATTCAAGAAGTATTAATAGAAATTTTGATTCTGTAGAAACTTTTTTAAATTCCCTAAACACGTTTTCATTTTCAGTTATTGGTGTTTCTGAAACTTGGCTGAGTTCACATTCCCCGGCATATACAATATACCTAATTATCGCATGTTACATGTTGATAGAAGAAGAGGCGGAGGCGGAGGTGTGGCAATGTATATCAACTCAAATCTAAAATACAAAGTAAGATCAAACATTTTCATTAATGACATAGAAACTCTCTTTATCGAAGTACACAGAAAACACATTGGGTAAAAATATAATAGTAGGAACATTATACAGACCGCCTAATAACAACATCGGCAATTTTATCAATAATTTTTATAAAGAACTTTAGAAGATATCACGTGGAAATAAACATATATACATAACGGGCGACTTCATTATTGATCTATCAGATATTTTATATAACAAACTATATTATAATAACTCTAATAAAGTAAGGAATAAAAAAGCAGTAATATAATGCCAACATATTTCTCAATGTACTTTCCTCATATGCTTTTCATCCTTCAACATACCTACAAAAATAACGTCCACGTCAGCAACATTGATCGATAATATATTCATAAATTCTTTTAGCAATGATAACAATATAAGTTTTTACTTATGATATTACGGATCATTTGCCAATATTTTTTATTTCTTCAGGATATGAAGTTAATGTAGATAAAGAAAAGATTAGGAAAACACACAGGACAGAAAATATAAATATTTTTTCAGCTTTGATTGAAGATTTAACCAATGAGAATTGGAATGACGTTTTAGAAGAAAATGATGCAAATGTCGCTTATAATTTGTTTATTGATAAATTTATTCATTATACTATGATAAAAACATACCACTTATTCAAAGCAAGAAGCGTAGAAATGAAATCAGAAATCCATGCATGGATTACTCGAGGAATTTTACAGTCTATCAGAAAACGTAATAAACTTTATAAATCATTCATTTCTTATAGATCTGAACATAATTTTATCAATAAAAAGTATCGAAATACACCCACCGGCGTAATTCGATCTTCGAAAAAGTATATTATTCAAAAGAAATAAACGCATAAGGGAATTTGAATGCAACTTGGAATGTTATAAACAAATTAATAAACAAAAGTAAATTCCATAATACAATTGAAAAACTTGAAGTTGAAAATAAATTCTTTACTGAACCTTTTGAAATTGCTCAAGCGTTAAATCTTTTTTTCGCGGGCATTGGTCCTGACCTGGCCTCAAAAATACAAAGTGATGGTAAGAGTTTTACTGAGTATCTCTCCGAGCCCAACTCAAATACAACGTGTTTTATTCCAACATATCAACATGAAATACTTAAGATAGTTGAAGCCTTAGCATCTAAAAAAATCTACAGGATATGACGGAATCAGCACACAACTTTTAAAACATGTAATATATAGCATTGACTTTCGATTAAAACATAATCTTTAATCTATCTCGACTAGCTGTTGTCGCAATTTATTAAAAATAGCAACAGTAGTCCCATTGGTCCGATCGGATTCTTTTTTTTCATTACATAAAATTCTTACTCCAGCCCAATTCGGCTTTAGAAAAAATTCTCAACCGTTTTTGTAATAACTAAATTACTTGATAATGTTGTTAACTTTCTTTCAAAAAGAAGTCATATAATCGCTTTATTTATGGACCTAAGTAAAGCCTTCGACGCCATTGACCATAGCATTTTATTACATAAATCACATAATTACGGAATACGTGGAGTTGCCTGGTCATGGATTAAACGTTATCTTTCAAATCGACATCAATTCGTCTCTATTAATGATATTAAATCTCCTCTGTCCTTTCTTTAATTGTGGAGTGACACAAGGTTCGATTTATATATCAATGATATAGTAAATTCTTCCCAAATTCTTTCGTTTATTTTATATGCTGACGACACCAACATTTTGTTATCTCACAGAAATTTAGATGAATTGATTAATAGAATGAATTTGGTATTAAAAATGTTTCGTCGTGGTTTAAATGTAACAAGTTATCCTTAAACATAAGTAAAACTCATTTCGTTCATTTTCAAAGTACCCATATAGGAATGATGATTTTTCCCCAAGACATTCTAATTGACAATGAGCCCATAGATAAAAAATAATATGTGAAATTTCTTGGTATTACAACTGACAAACATTTATCATGGAACCAACACGTAAGCATATATCCTCATCAATGGCTAAAAGAATTGGAATATTATACAAATTAAAGTATTTTTTGCCAGAGCATTCCCTTTTAATGACAATGCATTGGTACTACCATATATTAATTATTGTAACCTTATTTGGGGAACTGTAGTAAAAGTAACCTTGAACATTTACTTTTATGACAAAAGCTGTCAGGATCTGCACAAAATCAACATATCTTTCACACACTAATCCTCTTTTTTATCGTTTAAAAACGTATAAGATATATGATATAAATACTTTACAAATAGCTATTTTTATATATAAATATCATTACAAACTGCTTCCTTCTGTATTTACCAATTTCTTTTCATATAATAGCAACTTACATTTATATCCAACACGGACTTGTGAGGATATTCACTTAGACAATCCTAGAACACTATTAGCACATGAAGCACTTAGACATCATGGACCTGACATATGGAATACATTGCCAAATTAACTCAAACAGTTAAGATTCATTTTTCCTTTCAAAAATGGTGTTAAATCATTATCGTTGAATAAATATTAAAGTTAAATGGAAAATTGTTCTTTCTCTATGTCTTATGAAACACATAATTTCAAAGCAGAAAACACAACAACCAAGAATCAAAATAAAAAACATACATTTGCTTGCCAGTTATATGTATATCATTATTGTATCTTCTTTGTTAATGTACTTCTGAAAAAGTGTTGCAGAAACCAATAAATGGAATAAAAGGGAGGCAGCGTAGCTCTGAGTCGGTTAGAGCGCATGTTTCGGAAAGATCGTAAATCTCAACGTGAGGGGTTCGAGTCCCGCCCATGCCGAAAAGCGTCTGACAAAAAATCTGATGCTAAAGCGTTGTGTTAGCGTGCCTCACCACTCTATTCAGTGCAGGTGTGAATGTAGTTTGAAAATGAGCTAAGGTTAAGAACAGATTTCTTTGTTTTGCAATTTAAGACGAATATAATACGTTGATAATCTTGATCTACTAGACTCATGTCTATCAAGTACATATTATTTGATAAACTTCCCCAATCTCGGTTCACATTTTTCAGAACTAAAATCCTTGTACCATTATTTTCTTTTAGAGAACTTTAACCGTTTGACTGTCGAACTTTGAGGAAAGTAGCGACGAATCTACACATTGGTCGATCCCGTTCCCCTGTCAGATGTACCACCAGTGCCCGTTCCGCTCCCCAACCCCACGGGATGAACTGTTGTCCCTCCCGGCAGGAGAGCCTGACGAACCCCTCTTCGAAACGCCTTGTTCTTGAAGACGTAAATAAAGGGATTCACACAGGAGTTGAAGAGGGCGATGATGACCGTAAAGTGGTAGTACTGAGATGCGAAGTCGATGGGTGCACCAAATGTGAAGGCAAGAAAGAGGAAATGGTTGGGTCCCCAGCATAATGCGTAAACCAAAACAACGATCAAGAGTGTCTTCTGCATCTCGGCTGCTGCTCTCAATTGCCATTGGTCCTTCTTGATCCCGGTCTCACCACCTATGGATATTTCAGATTTTCATGAATTTACCGAGTACTGACAATTTTGCTTGTCAATTTTTTCGGTTACGATTGAAGAGCTTTTTGATTGAAGGCCTTTTCTTTTTCTTTCTTTGCTTTCTTTTTTTACGTCGACTGGTTTACAATAAAAAACAACAACAACAACCACAAATTGGCTACAACACATACGAAACGATATCAAAGGTAGGACAGTAACCCGGAACTGTTTCTGCATTTTATTAGTTAAATTTACATAGCCTACTCCTGGCAAATAAGAAGACATCATTATCTCCACAAGTCTCAACACTGCACTTTTGGCGATCGCATTCATACTTTAAAACAGTGGCGTAATATGCGTCAATAAAATATAGAGGCAAAATTTCTAAAACAAAAATCACGAGCGAGCGAGCGAGCGAGTGACCGAGCAAAATTTGGGACCCTCTTGATAAGAAATGTTCATTTGGGAATAGATTATGGCAATACATTAATACAACAGTATCACATTGTACTCGTTTTCGTTTTTTTTTCATCTTTCTTCTCCTTGATAGTGGATATTTTGGGGGCAGTTGCCCCAAAGCACCCCCCCCCTCTATACAACAACGCAATTAATACTGTTTGATCGGCTGTGAGTTAAGCTATATCTAAATTCAATTTCCAGATTTAAAATTTGAAACCCAAATTTGAATGGTATCGGCTCAGAACTTTACGAATTCCCGGTGACGATGACAGCAGCAAAGCACAGAGCAAAACCACCCAGCTCAGTGTTATTAATTAAATACTTTATTTATTTATTCATTCATTCATTCAGTCGTTCATTCATTCATTCATTTAGTAAAATGATAAAATAAAACAAAATCTTCTTTCTGATCCCAGAATAGGGCCCGACGTTACCAAACTAACCTGCTTGTGCATCACCGCTTCCCATTGATTTGGCCTGCTTCCGTAGTGCAATGATGGCAAGGGTCTGGAGCACAAGGTTGGTTATAATGGGCAGGGCATACATAATCATGAAGATAAACACTCCCAAGATCTGAGAATGTGAAACAGAGACAATCTAATAAAACGAAAACCATGACTGTTTAGAATAGTTGCTGAAAATTTCAGGATAGGCAGCACAAACGAAATAAAACATAATCCAATATAACCTCTCACGGTTTACACAGGTGACTTTGATATACCGTGTGAGTGCAATAAACATGATAAAGAAAACCTTTACACCTCACGCATCCCCAATTTAAGAAAAAAAAACGAACGCATAATCATTACAGTATTTTCTCACAAATATACCATATTTATGGGTTATGTGTTTACGCTTAGATGATCAGGAGGCAGGGCGGTGGAGCGAAGTTGAAAGTGGGGAGGAGGGCACAAGGAAAAAAAGGGAACCTTTTCTTTGGAAAGGGGCACTAGATTTATCTTAATACAAAGAAGAAATAACTTATCTGCAGTGAAGGGGCCAAAAATTTTGAGGGAGCTAGATATATCGTATACGACGTAAATTTATAAAAAGCTGCGAGCGAGCCAAAAAAAAAATTCATTTTATAACGAAAATCCAATTTTGTGATAGATTTTGACAACTAATATTCAGAAAATAATATCATATTTCACCATTCTCTTTTTCCTTTTCTTTTTTTTCTTGTTCTTGAAAAATTTGGGGAGGAGCTAGAGCCCCCCCCCCCCATCTGTACGCCTCTGCTTATCTACCCCGCTAACATGACCCATGAAGCTTAAGGCACGTAGGATAATCCTTAATACAAGTTTTGTAGTAACATATAAAAATGAGAATATTGTCTATGGGTCCTTCTCAGTTGAAAGGGGCACAGAACACGTTCGTGAGGGTGCATTTTCGGTAAAAATAGGCTAGGATTTGAGAAAGGGCATTTGGTAACACCTAAAACGGGTCCTCCTCAGGTTAAAGGGGCACAGTACACGTTCGTGAGGGGGTATTCTTTTTCTTGCATAAAAAGGACACTTTTTAAGTGCTTCAAAAAGGGAGGGGCACTGTGCCCCCGCCCCAGGGTCGCCGCCCCTGTCAGGAGATATTCTTTGCAGTGATGTAAATTTTGATTCACGCCAAAGTAAGGCATGAATGCAATGAATGAATCCAGATGTAAATGATGTCATTATCCTACATGCGTTAGTACATAATTGCAAATCCCCTTTCAATGAAATTAACTTAATAAGTGATACTAAAAAGTGTTTATTAAACAATTATAAGGTAAATTACTGAAAAGGGTGGGCGTTGTGGCGTGCACCTGTAATCCAAGCTGTGGGGAAGTTACAAATTGATGCAGAGGGTCGAGGTTCGAGCCCTGGTCACGTCTTTCGGATGGTGACGTTAAAGGTCGGTCCCAGACGTAAATAATCATATCTGATTGATACACGTCTGACAAAACTCAAATACACACACGGGTGTTTTGAAATGGATTTTAACGCAACTCTTGTAGTAATGACATCATTGACATCTGGATTCATTCAGTGCAGTCATGCCTTACTTTGGCGCAAGTCAAAAATTTACATCACTTCAAAACAATGCCTCCTGATCATCCAAGCGTTAACACATACCACATAAAATAACATGGTATCAAATTATTTGGGAGAAGATACTCTTTCCAGTCATAAATAATGTGCATACATTCATGATAAACTTTTTTTCTTGAAATGGGTATTTGTGAGGTATCATGTTTTATTGGACTCACACGGTAGAGGCGACCTCTACCATTGTTTGATCCGAGATTCATCAGGATCCCGTTACACAGGTACTTAGTCCTGGGCTCCGTAACACAAAGATTAGCGATCAATCGCTAAATGAACTGACCAATCAATATATATGTTACACGCGCATTGGGTTTAAAATACTGGCCAGTGACCAATCAGTGCAGTTCTTCCAAATTTGCAATTCATCGCAAACCTTTGTGTTACGGAGCCCAGGATAGAAGAGGCATAACCTTGCTTTTTGTCATTTATACAATATTTTTTTATTATTTCTTGTCAATTCGAGGGTGCTGATTACGAATCTGAATGATGCCACTCGTGTAACCTTAAGAATTTTCCGCAAATTGGCAAAATCCAATGCGGCCGCCAAAATATGCATATTACCCATGAAAATCATAAAATTGCCCGCACATTGGTTATAAAATGTATGTATTTGTGTTGCAGAAGTGAAATACTCTCTGAAAAAAAAATTAACAAAATATTTATTTCTTGATATTCAAAATGGCCGCCCAAACCTCTGTATACCCTATTATGTACAATATGAATACACTGTTAAAAAAAACCTGATTTTACAGAAAAAATAAAAGAAGATTTTGCAGAAAGCAATACCAGAATCATTCTTTAAATTCATGAAACAGGAATTTTTCAGCATTTTAACAGAACAGGTCTGTTAGAAAAAGGGGAAAAGAGTGTTTTATTTAAGGAAATTTGTAAGATTACACACACCAAATACCAATTTCCTGTAAGATTACGCAATCTGGTAAGATTACAGGTGTTCTCGAGACTCTGCTGCAGGAACTTCTTTTAGTTTAAGGATAAATTTTCTAACAGTGTAGGGAAAATTAATTTTTCACAAAAATGATCACTAAACTGCAAGTAATTGTAATTTATGGACGAAGTATTACATGAAAACCATCAATGCTAATATGATATATCATTTGTTATGTCATGTATGGGAAAGTTGTTGTATTAATATTCAAAATAGCTGCAACTGGCCCAAATAGTATTTTCTAAAGGGGCCAACAAAAATCGTAAAGTGAGCACTAAAATGTATATTATCAAGAGAAACGAGTGGAATAGTGACTAAAACACGATTGCTAACGAAATATATCATTTGATATGCCACGTATATTAATGCTGTATTTTTATATTCAAAATGGCTGCCAAAAGCCCTGACAGTATTATGCACAATGAGAAAGAGGACCAAAGAAATCACAAGAGTGAGCACTGAAATGCATTTATTTGTGATGATTAAATAGGATACTGTCTGAAAAAACAAAATTTTTAAAGAAATGTGTCATTCAGGTTTTAAGTTTGTGTTTAATACTGTATTTTGACTTTCAAAATGGCCGCCATAGACACTTTTTGTATTATGTACAATGCGAAATAAATTTTCACACGAGTGAGCACCATAAATGTACGTAATTGTGATCTGTGCATGAGTAAAATATTGTCTGAAAGCATAACTTGTAACAAGATATATCAGTTCTTCTACCAGGTAGGTGATAAATACTGTATTTTGAAAGTCAGAATGGCTACAGGCCCCAACAGTATTATGTACAATGTGAATGGGGACAAATGATTTTAACAGTATTTTGGCTTTGCTTGATTAAATGATGTTGTATGAGTGAAATATTGTCTGGAAACATGATTACTGACGAAATATATCACATCATCTAAAATTTAGGTGATAAATGTTATATTTCAAAATTCAAAACGGCCGCCATATGCCCTTTTGTGAAAATTATCTGTCCTCATTCAAATTGTACATACTACATCAAGGGCCCATGGCAGGCATTACAGAATGCAGCATTATTCAGGTTACACTTCGTAATTCCGAAGCTTCGTAATTCCGAAGGTTCGTAATTCCGAAACATGTAAATTGCCTATACCTCGATGTTCATTAATCCGAAAATGAAAAGGGGTTCGTTAATCCGAACATTTGTGGCGTTATTCCGAAGGTTCGATAATCCGAAAACGAAATAAGGTTCGTTGTTCCGAAGGTTCGATAATCCGAAAACGAAATAAGGTTCGTTGTTCCGAAGGTTCGTTAATCCGAAAACGAAATAAGGTTCGTTGTTCCGAAGGTTCGTTAATCCGAAAACGAAATAAGGTTCGTTGTTCCGAAGGTTCGTTAATCCGAAAACGAAATAAGGTTCGTTTTTCCGAAGGTTCGTTAATCCGAAAACGAAATAAGGTTCGTTAATCCGAAAACGAAATAAGGTTCGTTAATCCGAAAACGAAATAAGGTTCGTTAATCCGAAAACAAAATAAGGTTCGTTAATCCGAAAAATGAAAATCGGGAAAGCAGAGCCAGAGGCCAGGGGAGGGGGGCGGAGGACACTGTTGCCGTTCAATTGTTATGAGGATGGGAAGGCAAGGGCGGCCGAACGAATTTTCGTTTGGGGGTAAAGCCAAAAAATGAAACTCATACGTCAAAATTGACACTTTGGTGATATTTTCCCCTTAAGATTATCATCTGCTTGAAGTCATTGTGTGTTTGATAGTGATTAAGTAGAGAAAAACCTTTTTGAAGTGATTTCTTATTATGGCAAAACGTATATTTAGGCTTTATTTTTCGGGAGAGAGTGTAATGAGCGAGCGGCTTGGTAAAACAAATTCAAAGGTGAAGTTGTAAAACGTTTTTTGGGGTCAATTATTCTTAAAATGGCATAATTGCGAGGTGTTGCGAGCGTGAATCACAAGCTAAAACTTTAGGGTATTTCAATAAAAAAATGAAAATAAGTTTTTAAAAATCCGAGCAGATTTCTGCTGTCATTAAAAAGATGTGCATCTAACCAAAAAATTAACACGAGCGCAAAACGCAGCTTAAACATACTGACCAGAAAAGGAACCTGTTAAAGAAAGCATTTAGTGACCTCTTTAGGATGCATATTTCACAAATCGAATGAGAGTGCGAAGCGCAAGCTGAAAATTTGCAATATTCCAGCCTGAAAACTTAACTTGGATACTTTAAAAGAGTATTTTATTTTGAAAAAACACGAAAAACGGCATATTCATTTTTGAAAAAGGAACTTTCCCATTTTGGAAAATATTCATTTCCCTGTTTTTTATTTCATTTTTGGGGTGCAAGTGCCCCCTGCCTCCCTCCCGGCGGATCCAACTTTCGTCAAATAGGGGGGGGGGATATTTTTTTCAGCCACATTTTCCTCGATCGGCAGCTTAAAGTTGATTTTGGTTTGTTTCTTTGAAAGGGTAGTCCTAACAGTCAATAATTAGTTTTATACTTGTAAAATAAAGTAAATATGTAATAACATGATAAACCCTTTTTAAATAATGCGAGCGCGAGCTATATATATATATTTTAAATATGATGGGCAATATGTTTGTGATCTTCAAAACGAGATGCCTATGTAACTAAATTTAGATAATAACTGCGAGCAAGATCGCAAACAGAAATTTTAAATATATAAGCTCTGACCTGATCTAAAGGGGACATTTAAAGAACTTTTTGCAGTTAGCCATGAAGACGATGCGTGTTTCAACCAGTGGCGGCGGAATATATTTTCCTTGGGGGGGGGGGGCAAAGCCAAAAAAAGGGGCCAATAGGGGCAATTATATATTTTCACCATGAGATTATCATCTGTGTAAAGAGGTTGTGTGTTTTGTAGTAATTGAATTCTGCGAGCGTAGTGAGCAAGCGGTTTTGGGGGAAAGAAATCAAATCTGAAGATGTAAATTTCGCCTTTTTGGTCAATTACTGTTAAAAGGGCATCCTTGTGAGATGTTGCGAGCGAATCACGTGCTCAAACTTTTGGAAATTTCATGTAGGCCTAGAATGATAATAATGATATAGATATTATTTACCCAGGGAAGCCACTTCAGTTCTGAAAACTGTTCTCCCAGCTATTAATATTTTTTTACAAGAATGCTTAGAATGTCCAGTTTTCAGGTTGGAAAATCGGAAAATTTTGGCTCATGTTTCTCGCTCGCATCAAGTATTGTTTATTGAGGAACTCATTCTATTCCTGGTTACAAAAAAATATAAAATGTCCAGTTTTCAGGTGGAATATCACAAATTTTAAGCTTGCGGTTCGCGCTCTCATTATTTAGTTCGTGAGATATATATTCTATTCATGAGTCACTAAATGCAGTCCTTAAAAGATTAATTAGAAGCCTGTTGCATAAAACTTTTTACCTGAGAAAACTGGTAAAAACTGAAAACTAAGGTTAGTCTGATTTCCGCCATTGACTTTAGCACAGGGCAAAAACTCCGGTAAAAACAACCTGAGTTTTCTCAGGTAAAAAGTTTTATGCAACGGGCCCCAGGTCAGTATATAAACAAATTACAGCTCGCCCTCGAGTTAATTCTTTAGAAAGATACACATCTTTCTCACGATTAAAAAAAACTGCTCAGAATGTTTAAGTTCACGTCTTGTTACATGAAATGTCTACTAGTTTGAGCTTGCGATTCGCGCTTTCAACATCTCACAAGGATCATTATTATAGTATTATTTTTATTTTTATTACCAGCAGAAGCTGTTATTAAAAATGACATCCCCTCCAATACAAATCCTATTATCTAGAGGTTACTCGCACGCGACCAACACACTTGATCCCCTGCATCTTTAAACCATTTGCTTAGGCAGCAATTGCTCAGATAAAATCGAAATTAGCCTATGCTTGATCAGGGCGCATATTCTTAATGAAATACATGCTTTTGGCCACAACACATGCATGTATCATCGATCGTCATTGCATAATATCGTGTAATCTTGTAATGACAACACCGTTTTTGTTACTAAAATGAATAATTTTTCATTTTCGGAAATACGAACCTTATTCAATTTTCGGATTAACGAACCTTATTTCGTTTTCGGATTAACGAACCTTCGGAATTGCGAACCTTATTTCGTTTTCGGATTAACGAACCTTATTTCGTTTTCGGATTAACGAACCTTATTTCGTTTTCGGATTGACGAACCTTCGGAATTACGAACCTCATTTTGTTTTCGGATTAACGAACCTTCGGAATTACGAACCTTATTTCGTTTTCGGATTAACGAACCTTCGGAATAACGAACCTTATTTCGTTTTCGGATTGACGAACCTTCGGAATTACGAACCTTATTTCGTTTTCGGATTGACGAACCTTCGGAATTACGAAGCTTCGGAAATACGAATGTATGCGCATTAATCACCTTAAATGCACCAGATATGATATACCTCGTTAGGAACCATGGTTTTAGACAATATTTCACTCTTACATCACAATTATATGCAATAATGCAAGCAAAGACAAATTCTGTCAAAATTATATGTCCCAAATTGCTATAATTTTAGGGCCTTTGGCAGCCATTTTGAATTTCATAGTACAGCACTCATTACCTCAATGACCAATATGTGAGGCTTTTATTTAGAATTCATGATTAAGACAATAATTACTATTACTCATACATCACAGCTACATGCATTTTATGATTCTCATTCTTGTAAAAAGTAGATTCCCTTAACGCTATGTTTTCAAATAGTGTTTTATCATACAACAGGATTTTATTGATTTCATAGCCATAGGCAAGTAAATCCAAATTCTTGCAAACTTAAATGTCCTCATTTACATTGTAGATAATACTGTTAGGGCCTATAGGAGCCATTTTGAATTTCACAATGCAGCATTTATCTCATGCATGACAAAAGAAATATGTTTCGCTAGAAAATATGTTTTCAGACATTATTTTACTCGGTGATCACAATTACATGCATTCTATAGTTCTTACTCTTGTGAAAATTGATTTCTTCAATCGTATTTTACGTAATAATGGGCCTATGGCGGCCATTTTGAATGTCAAAATACAGCATTTATCAGATAAATTACATTTATATTTCATTAAAAATTATGTTTTTAGCCAGTTTTCCACTCGCTTATCTTAATAGTAGTAATATGCATTTTAGTCACTCTTGTGATTTTCATTTGTCCCCTTTAACATTGTACATAATACTTTCAGGGAATATGGCAACTTTTTTTAATATCAAAATGCTTCATTTATTACATACATGGCATAACAAATGATACATTTCGTTAGCAATTATGTTTTCATTCATTATTTCACTAAGAATCACAATTACTTGCATTTAGTGCATTTTGTGAAATTTAGTTTTCCCCATTCATATTGTACATAATACAGGGGTCTGTGGCGGCCATTTTGAATATCTAGAAAATATTTTTTTTTCAAATATCGTTCTTTCAGAGAGTATTAACTCTACCTGCAACACAAATACATACATTTTATAACCAATGTGCGGGCAATTTTATGACTTTCATGGGTAATTTGCATATTTTGGCGGCCATATTGGATTTTGCCAATTTTCGGATAATACTCAAGGTTACACGAGTGGCATTCATAATCAGCACCCTCGAATTGACAAGAAACCATATTAAAAAATGTACATTTGAAAAAATAAGGTTTGGTAAATTTTCTATGGGGTCTTTCCTGGACTAACTCCGGACCTTTCGCTGCAAAACGCGAACGGACCTTAACGGCTGTAGTTGATTTTGGAAAAGACTTTTGGGCCCGTTGTAAAAGACTGTCCTGCAATGCAAGTTGAGTGACATGAGAATTTGATTTTGAATTTCGATTTGCGCTAAAGTAAGGCAACGTGACTGTTATCAACTTCCACGTACTCGTACTCTCCTCGCTCAGAGAACAATAGCTTTTGAAGGACCCAGGTTATGGAACAGTCTTTTTAATGAAGTGGGACATAGTACCTTTCTTAATATATTCAAACGTAAATTGAAATTGACGTTGATTTATTCATATGATTTTCTTGTGTAGGTTGTATTGTAACTTTTACGATTATTATTATTCACAGGCAGCACCCCAAGGTATTTTGGAAGATGTGTAAAAAGAATGAGAAATGTAACCAAAATGACCATCATTTTGCAGTTAACCCCCCCCCCCCCTTTTCAAATTTAAATCAGAAACCCCACAAAAAATTAATAACCGATATCCAGGTGCTGATTCAGCAGGATGAGGGTTAGTTCACTGTAAAAAAATGAAGTGCTAATTCAGCACTTACAGTGCTTGTATAGTGACTGCACTACGAGTGCTGATTTTCTAGTTTAAATTTAAACTAGAAAATCAGCACTCGTAGTGCAGTCACTATACAAGCACTGTAAGTGCTAAATTAGCACTTCATTTTTTACAGTGTTGTGTTGGGCTTCGAGCAGTGGACGTTCTTCCTAAAGAATATCTAGGCAGTTTACTTACCATCGAATTAACCGGGCTCCGGAGAGGGACGAATACACAGATTCCGTTGGAGGGAGCAAAGGACGCCATGTGATACGAAGCCAAAATCAGAGAAATTACCCAGCATGCAACAACAAAGATGATGGTCAGTCTTGTTGTGAAGTAGAACTTGTACCGAACGGGGTGAACAACGGCGACATAACGCTCTGTTGTGACGGCGATAAGACTAAAACCCGATGCGACGATAGAAGCCCAGAGCAGAGACTTGGAGATGAAAAGACGACAGTACAGCTGGCCCGCGAAACCGGACGGGGCAGGGGGAAAGTTCGGAAACAGATGCAACGGAATGACGAAGACGGCTGTCACGAGGTCATTGATGGCCAGATTGATGATGAATTGACTGGTTCGAGTACGGAGTGAAGGGATTCGTAGGAGAACGAAACACACGAGGGCGTTACCCGTAATACCAGAGAAGGCGATGAAGCCGTAAATTGTGCGAACAAAGGCGCTATTTTCAATTCTTCCCGCATTCCAAGCCACGACATCATCGTCGACAGTGAAACCATTGGTGTCTATCGATTCAGTTGGTGTTTCCATAACTTGGCTCTTTCTTGTACGAGCACGATCAAATAAGAATTCCTGTATACCCTTAGTAATTATGAATATACACGTATTACAAATAATTCCACTTCGTCAAGTCGAAGTGGTTAACAATATCTGTGTCTAGGAGTGTGCGACAGGATTGGTGATTAACAGATCAGAAAATCCTGAGAAAATGAAAGTGGAAAATCATTGTAAAAGTAGGAGAACCAGACATGAATCAATTAATTTTTCCTTTTTGTACATACCCTACTGACCCGAATCTAAGACGAGTCACAGTTTGTTCTCAGCATCGGTATTATTATGAGACACGGGTATTCTAAAAGACTATTGATCATCGATGGCGCATGATTTTATGAAACAATTACATCGTGCCGTCAGTTCGTGGCTGCAAAAGGTTTTCCAATCGCAACTTTCGCTCAAAGAAAATTGCTATCAATGATGTGGCTTGTGTTAAGAAAATATTCGATCATTATGTGTCACCCATCAAAAGTGGAACGATATTCTGGCAAGCTTCCTTCGTTTCGACTGCAATTCAAATCTCAGAATTCACAAAAATCAATACCAAACGTCGTTTTGAATCGATAATGATATCCGAATAAATAACGGTATTTTCATGATCACAGACCGACAGGGCGTCTTGCAGACTGGTAAAAATAGCTGACTATCTAATGAATGAAATAAGATTTCACTGGTTTATTTTTGTACGTCTATTCATGTTCATAAAACATTTTTTTTTCATAGGCTTGATGCCACAAAATATGATATTAGTAGGCCTATATGGCTTTAAATTATTATGGAATTTTTGATAGCATGAGAAACTCTCATCAATTATATTTACGTGTATACCTCGAGCCCTTGGAAACAATGCGCATTAAGCGCTTTAATAATGTTTATTATTAATGTAATGAAATTTTGTATTTTTATGAATAATGTTTCAGAAAATAAAGACTAAATTGAAACTGAAATTGAATATGAAGAAATTATGTTGGCAAAATATAATTTAATGATTGCTTTTCCACATTACCACACTCTATATGTTTACTTCCGATGACTTCGTCCACACTCTCAAACGAATGAGCCTCTCAACAGTCACAATTAGATGTAGAGTCAATCAAGTTGTCCTTTTTGTTGCCTGCAATATCAACTATCGCCACAGGTAGACCAAAAAATCACATACATTAAGCAGCGATAATAGTTCGTTATAAAAAGTATAAGTTCAAATTCTAGTTGACATGCGAATCTCCAGTTGATGCTGAATCTCTGAAATCTGCAATGATTCGGCATTTCTCCGTGCTTATGACAGTTCCGTTTAGAATTTGAAATATTAAAGGTAAAAGTAAAATGTCGCGCATGCGCTTTCTGATTTCCGTTGCCTTTAGAGCAGTGCGAGGAATGGTTTTAAAGATGAAAAGAAAGGTCATATGTGGATGAAAACGTGACAGCTTGTTTTTTTTTTTACTCTTTTAAACTTTATTTATTCAGAAGATTATTCAACGACTGCTTAATATCGAAAGAATACCCTACACCATTTTCATTAAATCGGTTGCTTCCTTCACTGACGTTAGAAACAAAATAATCTTTTTATTCCATGGAGTAATTAATTCGTTATAAGGCCCTTTACACAAGATACGATAAAGACCGTGGGCGATAAGGAGGGAGCAATGGAAACAGAGAAAAAAATATCAAGAGACGAGTATATCATGCATGATATCCTTATACAAGTTTGAAAGATACCCTTGAAGAAAATAAATGTTTGAGGTTGCAGAGAATCCAAATTCGAAAAAAAAACTCCGCGAGGATTGAATTTCTTTCATCTTGATAATATCACTCATTAATAACCGTGCTGTGTATTCTCTTCATATTTTATGTCTCCATCTATCCGTTATTCGTTCGGATGTAAAACACACCAGCATGTTCGTGACCGTTTCGTAGCTTTCTTTTATTTCTCAATATATTTTGCATCCAAACCTTGTTTTCTCCAACTAATCCTATTTACGAAAATGTAATCGGATTTTGGAGAACCCTATCAATAATTATTCCAGACGAAAGTTATGCACGTGTAAGAGGAATATCAATAATATCATTAGTGTCTCCGGCGTATATTACCTTGGGGAAATTAGAGTCAATTGTAGTAGCAACTTTTAATAGGATTTAATAGGTTTCTCTAAGAACCGTTTCATGGTTCTTGACCTTCGATTACTTGTAAATCATCAATCTGACTGTCCGATATGTAAAGAGGTTTACAACCAACAAAAATATTTTGCAATTTGTTTTGTTTTCTACAACGTTTGCTTTTCTTTTCCATTTTATCAGCAGTCATTATAACATGTCAATGGAGCCATGCTCAAAATGATCTTTAGTCGCATGGAACTCTTTTGCTAATTATCTAGTGCATGGTATACAAGAGAAATAGAATAAAACACGAATGGAGAAATCAGATACCGACAGAGGCGTCGAACCTGGGGGTGGGGGCAGGGGGCGATCGCCCACCAATGAAAATATCGGGGGCAAGCATAACCTTTCGCCCCCAATAATTCCGGGAGTGCAACAAAAAATAAATTCATAATGTCACACAGAAATCGGTAAATTAACCAAACACAATATGAAATTTGGTTTTTACATTAAAATTACAGAACAAAATTATGATTTTTCCGCGCGGGAAATGATTCCATCTATCATTGGAACTTGTGTTGGGGTACATTTACACAGGAATGTCAATATAGGCAAACAATTCTTTTCTGCCAATGAATAAACAAGAAAATGAAATCCTTTAATATTTTAACTCCACTTCATCTTGAAACAGTGATATTACCTTATACAAGATTTTCATTTGTCAATAACGCGCGGGAGAAATGAATACGAAATGCTGTTTGGATAATCATGTTGTACAGGCAATCGAAGAATCCGCAAGATTGTGAAGTAAAATTGAACTCAACATTTGCAACATAATTACATTTTTTCTTTGTATAGACCAAAACAAACCAAGGGTCGTTGCCGGGGTTCCTTGGATTCGCGGAACCCCGCGCCGCTTGCCAACAGCAACAAAAAAGGGGGAGAAAAGGGAAAAGGGAAAGAGTGGAGGAAAGAAATACAAAATGTAAAAAAGGTGAATCTAACTAGGGGTTTGAAAACATATCCCGTTTTTAGTCAATTTTAACAGATTATGTGCTCGCGATTCGAATTTCGTTATCTTGTTTCAGCGAGATACACGATTACGCATCCTGTTCATGATTACAAAAAGTGCTGAATATAAGAAAAATGTTCAGCTTGCATCATTTGATTGGTGAGATATCCCATTCCTGAATTCTAACCAACAATGTTTAAAATTCACTCTAAAAAATATTGGGTAAAAATGTTCCATGAGGGTAATTATGTGTCCAACTAACATTGGGCATTTTTATTTATCCAGTGAAATGAAAAATTCGCCCATTCTAACGTCTAAAGTAGTTTCTGCTTATTATTTAACCTTACTGGACCTTATGCTTCCCGCATTGGGTAAAATACTGCCCAGAATTGGTTGGACACAATTACCGTCGTGCTGGTTAAAATATATATTTTTTTTACAGCGTATCCACTTTTCATGTCAGTATCCCTTTATGAAATATTTTCAACGCTTTGTACTCGCATTGATTGTTAATGTAGATGCTCATCATATTCATGATTATAAAAAGTGTCTAGGGTGTCCAGTTGTTAGATCTAAAAATCCCCCACCAAAATTTTGCTCGTACATCGCGCTTGCATCACTTATAGTAACAAAATAGTATGATCAATTTGATATATTCACGCTCGCATTCATTTGTTATAATTGAGATACAAAACTCGTTTACAGATTGGAATTAAAAAAAAATCAGCTCGCGCTTTGCGCTCGCATAATTTCTTTAGCAAGAACCCCATATTTTTCATGATCAAAGTGGTGAATAGAATGTCCCGTTCTTAGGTCTGAACATTAAAAAAGCTCGCGCTTTGGATAATTATGCAATAACCATTATTGTATATATACCGCGTTCTTTATTAAAACGTCCATAAACTGTCAATTATTTTCAGATCGAAACATCAAGAATTTCAGCTCGCGCTTTGCGCTCGCATCAATTGTTCTTTTAGATACCCATCTTGATCAATGGTACAAAAAACATAATACCAATTTTTCAGGTCAGAATATAAAAACGTTAAGTTCGCGCTCGCAATATTTTGTTGGTGATGTGTTTTTTTTTCTCAAGAGTCATACATATATATATATATGTGTGTGTGTGTGTGTGGGGGGGTTGTGTGATGGTGAGTTTGTTTGTTTGTTTTGTGTAATAATTCGCCTTTGGAATGTTGATTCCCCCCCCATCTGAAAAATGGATTGACGCCCCTCGATACCGAGGAAGACCTCAGGCCTTATAGGCTTCCGGAAAAAAATGTTAAAATCTTGAAGATTGGGGGCGGTTTGAATCAAACTTTTGCTCAGAGGTAGTAATTTCTGCCACACCATTGAAAAGGGGTTATTTTTACAAAATGCTTTTGTAACCTTTAAACGATGTATATATTGTATCTAGATTCTAAGGACAAGGATTGGCCGAAACACGAGCGCATTTGTCAATTTAGACAAATTTAGGTCAAAATCACCATTTTCTGGGTCTGAATAAGAAATGATATTTAAAACTATCACTACAATATGCGTGGGAAACAAAACTGACTAAATAAACGATGAGGCTTCGTTTTGCCCATTATGATAATTAAAGCAACTGTTGGGGCAATATACTACACTAAACAGTGTAATATTTATCATGCCATCCTTGTTTATGTTTACAATGAATATCTGATTAAATGGGTACTCCGTGAAGAATAGAGCAAAATTTACCGAGCAATTTGATATCAGGTAACAGAGTTATTTAATTCTGAAGTTGAGCAAGCAATATGCTGTGAAAAATGGTATATGCACGCCGTCATGAATATAACTTGGCTGATGTGCATGTCTCCCTTGTATTGAAAATAACATCAATGATCATGTTATACACATCAAATTAGTAGTCAACCCAATTGTTCCATTCTTGGGTGATGGCGTTTGAATGAATACAATTTAATATTTCATATAATAAAATACAAAATAATAAGTGGGAATGTGACATCATCATCTTGATCATAATCATGAAGACATGCATAGTAATGTTTCACCGAAATAATGCAGAAATTTAAAATGTCTTAACTTTGACATTCATTGTTCGATTTTGATAACATTTATACATCTCTTGGTTTACTTACTCAAAATAAGAAAAAGGAAGTCCAGCCAAAATACAACGATGAAAGATATTAATAACATATAACGTGATAGGTAATTATCATATAATTAATTAAACTTTCACTATTTTCACAATACCTTGGATATTCACCTTTAATTCTACAGAGAGAACTATTACGAAATATGTGATTTTGCATTTTTGTTTAATTGTTATTGCCCTGTTTTCTCAAGCCGTCATTACAACTTCCTGGCACAATTTCTCAAAATACACTTTTTTAAAGTCATTATTTAGATAACACTTGAAAAGTACATGGAATACTGAAGACATGATAGCTCGTAATAAGACAATTAAATTATATGTATGTTCTTTATATTTATATTCTTTCGTGCGTTCTCAAATTTCCTAAACAACGGGTAGGCTGATGTAGCCCACCAATCAACTATTTTGCCCCTAAATAATAGAGAATTTACTAACATTCAAATCAAATGTTACACCACAAATCATAAGTCACTGATGTATACATAACCAATTAACTTTATTATAAATTTATATCAGTTGCTTAATTTTTCTTTATATGAATAAAACAAGCCCTTAAGCTACTTATCCTTTGCTTTCATTTTTTCTATGCATATATCTTCGCTTTCTCATTTTTCTAATAAGCTGGCACATGTTTCGAATTATTATTTCTCTATTCCTGTCTTGTTTATGTCCAAAATAACATTACAAAAGGTAAAATTAGAATTGTTAAAGAAATCAATTTGTTTTTCTGTCGTTTTCTGTTTTTTTTAAAATAATGGTTTGACGTTTATTTCCTCTTTACGTTGCAAGAAAAAAAAATCGATCTACTTCCAAAATCGTCTCTTGTAGATTCCATACTGGTAAAAGACTATAATTCTAGGTTAAACCCTCGTAATCTATTTTCTCTAACTTGTAAAAGGATATAAATAGATTGATTGACAAATATACATCAATATTAAGGTTGTTTTCCCAATGTAAACAACATCTGTGGGCGAAAATATTATATACTTTGTATAGGGAACATTTCATATAAACACGATAAACCATTACAAGTGCACTTCAATGTCCCACTCGTTAGTTGCCGAACAATTAAGAAATCCATGAGGTCGGATATTGACGCTATATACTGCTAAAGCTTCAAATTCTCATCCGTATTTGATGGATTTGACTTCATTTCTTGTCGTTTGTAGTCAGACATAACAGTATGGTTGGGGTGATTGGTTATACATATATTATGCAATATAAAATATGAAGTGACGAATTGAATGTTAGAAGAGCATGGCGGTTCATACCTTGATTTTACATGTACATTACACGCATGCTCAGTTTCATCAAGTATATGACTAATTCGCAGCTGGGCTATACTTGACTATTACACCTAACTGAATTACAAAGAATCAGTAACGTCACCAAAACAAATAATACAAACAAAGTTAACCTATTAATTTTATATACTCTAAGTGCATTGTCTCACTGTCAATTTTTACAACATCTTAAATAAAATTCCATTCATCTGTATTTTACGTTCGTTATACCCCAGCACGTTTAATAAAAAAAAAAAACAAATTCGAAGTGGCATCAAGCTTGTTCAGACTTAAAATCATTCTGCCAATATGGATAAAAGGATAAAAACAACACACAAAATATTCTGTGCAATATGAACTAGGCCTTGGGATTACTGACTAAATTTGGCAAAGACAAATTTGATCCCCAAAACGGGGTTGCAGCTCGGGATAATTGTAGGCCTACGAGTAGCCTTGATTTAAATATATTCTGTGCACATGCTTCTTTGCTACCTTTGTGGATTTTATAGATTACAGCTAACCGATACCTAGATACGGTGATACGACATTTGCTCTTGACTTTATCTCGTCTAAGATATAGCGCACGAGTAAGGGTTGCAATAGGATTTTCTCTTAGGTTTATGGTTAGGTTTAGGATAGAGAACAGTGTTAAATCCAGGGTTAAAGTTGGTAATTTCATTTGTGTGCGGAATTCATAGCGGAGCAATTGTTCGCCGGAGCAATTGACATGGAACCTACAGACACTGTTGTATGTCGGGATTGATTTTGTTGGTGCAAGGTCGTAGAGTGCGGTTGAACGCTGTTTTCAAACTGTCTGAATGAGACACTGGCCGACCTATCATCGTGGTCACCACGACCGACGCAACGCACTGCCTGACGTATACCACGACGGAACAACTTGTTCTTGAAGACGTATATGAAGGGATTCGCGCAAGAGTTGCATACCGCAAAGATGACGGAGAAGTGGTAGTAGGTCTTGCTGAAGTCGACAGGCGCGCCGAGGGAGTAGCAGAGAAACAGCAACTGGTTTGGTGCCCAGCAGAGGATGAAGACCAGGATGACCACGAAGAACGTCTTCTGCATGTCATTCGCTACCTTCAGGTGCCATTTGTTGTTGGCATTGTCAACCACCGTGGGTCGACGATTCCCTTCTATCTCTCCTGAAATGTTGACATTCCTGCGAGGTTGTTCTAAAATAGAAAAAAAAATATATTGTGTGAAACTTTCTGTTATTATTATTCATCTACATTAAGAGAACACATGGATAAAGTATGTTCCAGTCAAGCATCCGCATGGCTATGTCCCTCTCACTGACAACAGAAAAAATGAACAAACTCATGTTTTATACTCGATTTATGAGGAAAGCCTATTCTTCGTTTGTAACAAGTTTTGTGAGGATTGCACATGTCTCACTTCTTTGATTTTGAATTGGCAAGTCTTTATACATTACAAATTTTATTAAAATAAATGCATACTGAAGAACAGATGCGCCAGAAAAATGCAGTCAGTTTGTCAGAACCATGTTAGAATGCGATATGTATCACACAATCATCAAAACTGCATTAGATGTTTTTACAGATTGCATCAGGAATAATTCATCAGGAATAATTCAGAGCCTTGCGGTACCCTTAAGTAAACACTGAATGACTGAGGTCAGCCAGAGAGGAAAGATTTGATCCAACAATTTATTCCAAGATACTTCAGCATGAAGAGATTTATGTGTTATTCCTTGTCAGAAGCTTTACTAAATTGAAGAAAGAATTCCTATCTTTGGCCTATATAGGTATACTTCTAAACATATCCCTTTTCTCTCCCATGCTCATTCAAACCCTTGTACATTCTCCTCAACGCACACATCATTACATGAAACGTAGAAGCTCCTCGTGGAAAATTAGAAGGCTTTTTCAATAAAGTAAAGAAGTTTAAAGTTTCTATCGCCATTGCTACTTGAACAGAATTCTGGCCCTTTGCCTCTTACCAGATTGTCCATGTTCTGCAATGTTGGCAGCGAGGGTCTTGGCTTGACGTCTCAGGGACTTGATGGTCTGACTGTGCAACAATAGCAGGATAACGATGGGAATACCGTAGATAACAGTAAAGCACAGCAAACCTACACCCTGAAATGATCAGGAAAGAACGGTGACTGCAGCTGGTTAGAGAGTATTGCCGGGAATTTCTTACTCGCTAGCCCATCTTCAACTAAAGGTAATGGGTATCATTTTGTTGTTATTGTTGTTGGAAACGAAAAGTGACAAGCTTCACACCTTATACTTATTAATGGTCCTAAACTCTGGTTTCATAGCTGAGGGTACATCATATCATGAGGGGGAATAGCTCCCTCAAGAATATATTTTCTTTAAGGGGAGAAGGAGGGTTGAGGCCCTACCCATGGCCCTGGGAAGCGGGGGGTGCTGGGGATGAAGCTGAAGCACCCCAAAGACTTTCCCTGGAGGTGCTGCGTGTATTATTCACCATGCGGAGGCAGGACCCTCTGAAGTTCTGGCAGGTGTAAAAAAAAACGTTAACATGGGCCTGGCCCCACCCTGTATTAACCATGCGCAATTTCGGGAATTTTCGTTCAAAAGAAGTAAAATATTTGTCGTTCGCCAAAGGGTAGAAGGGTCGTTTTGCACGCTTCTCGGCGTCTCCGAGTCGTTGGAGGTAATAAAAAGGACGAAATTGGAGATGGAATAGCGTGAAAGACTTTTGCTTGTGTCGTCCCAAGCAAAGACCTCATGGTGTGCATTATACGCTCAATAATAATAATTAAGAGACTGGAATGACAAGGTGCAAACTCATCAAGAATGTCTATTAATGGATTTTATCACGGGTCCGTGTAGTTTTTCTTAGAGGATCAATTTTCGTTTAAATGTCCCTCTGTTTTCTTTTGGTTGGGATACGTAAACTTATGTTATAACTTATGTTATGATTAGATTTTTTTATTCAATCAAACAAAAAAGAAAGACTGCCTCCATGGGTTTTTTACTGTAGGAACATCATAAACGGGGCATATTTTACAAAGTATGCTGATGGTGATTCATAAAACTGTTTCTGATACGGTACGCATAACTTGACGGACAACAGGTGAACTGCTCTTGTTAAACTCGGAGATGTAAAAAACGAGGTGGTAGTGAATAAAACCCTAAATTTGACTTATTATAAAGTTTGATTCACCGTGCAAGAAAATTAATCCTCAGTGCTTGTACTAGCCAAAGTGATTGGCACCGGCCAAGAACGAATGAACAGTCGTGCACAAAACCGTGTGTTAATTCATGAAAGCTTTATGGAATAGGCCCCAGGACAAAACCTAGCGGACGATTGACGATGTAAATATATATCGTCGCAAGCGAATACTCGCAATGAGGAGTTTTCGCCACCGCGACGCAGATCGCTTATAAGAACTGATTGCCAAATGCCCTTCATGACAATGAGCAACCAAGAGGCCGTCCTGGGAGTGTTTCATCAACATTTTTGATGTCAGATCCGACAACTTTTCTTCATGCTGATTGGCTAAGAAGCAGTGTTACTATGGTAACTGTCGGGTAAAACGTCCGACAACTCCTTTCATGAAACGCTCCCCTGCACTCTAAAAAAGCAACATATTTGCAATTCTATGACAGCTTCGGAACCTAGGACGAACTGCTGTTCCGGTTCATCGATTTTCAACAAAGACCTCTTAGGTGTTCATTGTCATTTTACGGGCAGATTCAATAAATTCAATGCGGTCTAGAATTCGTTCTGCTTGGCGGTGCGAAAACTCGCTGTCATGAAACCCAAGCGCGTGACGGAGGTTTGCAGCGCTTTCACTCTGTTCTCTTAACCACACCGACATGAAGATTCTAAATTGAATATCCCTTGTTAACTGAAAAGAATGGGTGTTAACGAAATGATTTAAGTATTTCAAAAAACGAGAAACCGCTGTTTACAATTTCAAACAAAGCTTTTAAGACCGTCACTCTAATAAATATTGTTTAAACTTTAAAGACAAAAACTCGTGCAAACAGTAGTTGTTGGAGTGACGGGCTTAAAAAGCGTTGCTTATACCTCGGTCACACATTTGCTCTGCGGCGGCCGTACGGCGAGTCGGAAACATCCGTTTTATTCATTTTTATTCAAACCACCTATTCAGCTGGTACAAAAAAATGTTATAACGGCTGTTTTCGACTCGCCATACGGCCGCCGTAGAGCAAATGTGACCGAGGTATTAAGGGCACGCTGCAAAAACGCCGATGTAAATTTAACACCAGCCTGGTATCTATATCGGTCCACACCAGAGAACAATTAAAACACCAGTTAAGAATCAAACCAATATTGGTTTAACACTAATTGGCGTTGCTTAAATGCCAAATTGATGTTCTCTTAATGCCAATGCGGTGTTGTTTCAACATCTCTATGGTGTGGAGCACCGATATAGATACCAGGCTGGTGTTAAATTGGCACCGGCGTTATTGCAGTGTAACAAGGAAGAACGGTTGATTTACATACCAATTTGTGTGCTGGGCTTGGGTAGGGCAAGTAGATACATACGCTGTCGACGACATCATATACGAAGAAGAAGAATGTTGGCGCCATGATACCAATAAGCAAGCAACAAGAGGAAATAAGTACGGTGAGCCTTGTGGTGAAAACACGCTTGTATTTCAACGGATGCACCACGGCAACATAGCGTTCCAAGGTCACCACCACTAGGAAATAGATGGACGTGATGATGAATAGCCAGAGGATATATTTCGAAATGTAAAAACGACACATAAATTCGCCTGCCAGTCCCTTTGGTATGGATGGAACTTGTGGAAACACATGAATGGGTATAAGCCAGAAGGAAGTGAGAAAATCAGCGATGGCGAGGTTGACGACGAACCGGCTAGTGCGCGTACGAAGTGGAGGTACGCGTATGAGAACGAAGCAGACGAGCGCATTCCCCGCCATTCCGCTGAAACCGATGACCCCGTAGACGGTACGGACCAAGGCACTGTGTTCGATCCCGCTCACGGACCAACCATGATCGTCGACGACAACGTCAGTGCTCGTTGATATGGTCGTGGTTGGCTTCGTGGCGCCTTCCAAAGATGTAAGTTCCATTGTGTCTTAAAGTCTATCCAATACTTCTACTACTACGTCGAGTGTTATAGAACGAACATATGCTAACTCAGAAGTTAGACTGTATGTCCACTTAAATCAGGTAAAGGTGTAATTAGGGTTACAGTTACAATCCGCTGTACCAGGTAGCTGACACCAACTGAATTTGATCCTATAAGCCCTATTTGAAATGAGTTTATGATAGTAATATAGCAGTGAAATAATTTCGTTAAATCTTTCGAATCATCTTAGATAATCGCCAAAATAACGCAAATCCATCATTGACGTAAACGAGGAAATATGCTTATGTGAAGTAAGTAGAACAGGGTTAGAAAAGAAAGGTTCTTAAATTTCTAAGAGTGTAGAGGCATTTCGACGGATGTTGCTTTATAGAAACGGACGTCAGGCCTACACTTTTGTGAATCCATCAGATATATCAATCTTCATGTAGTTTATTTCCTTCTCCAAAGATGGTTCAAAATTCAGTCGAGGAAGGAAGGATTTTTCATCCAGCTGTGTCAGATCCCAAGGGCTGGTGATTACCCATGCAAACTTGAACCTGTGTAAGGAAAATGAAAAGAATAGAAGACATGAGTAAAAAGTACTTTAATGAAAGAACAGCCATGCACTCTAGAAGATTGAGTTAAAATTTACCCAATATTGGGTAGAAAGGGAACATGCATGTTTGTTGATTAATTTTCCCCCATATTGGGCAAAATGCATGTTTTATGGGTAAATTTCAACGCAATATTGCATAAAATTTACAACGTATTTGGTATTATTTTACCCAGTAAACATGCATGTTCCCATTTTACCCAATATTGGGTAATTTGTTTTAGAGTGCGAGAGGGGAGCTGTAAGGAAAGGTTATCTCCCCATTTCATTCTGCATAAGGGTTCAAATTCAACCGCACACACACAAACACACCCACCAAACACACACTCATAATACTAATACACACTCGTTTAGCAAAGTCTCACATAGAGCCCAATAGATACAGGGTGAAAGGGATGAAGCCGAAAGAGAAAAATTCGAAGAAAAGAAAGAGAAAAGGAGAGATGGGTGTAGGGGAAGAGAGGATGAGAGGGGGCGTTTGAAAAATAGAAGAGAGGAAAAATCAACATATTGTAAGATGAAGGAATTAATATAAAAGCAGATTTGTTTATACATAGTGGAGGAATACAGGGTGAAATTGGGAAAAGACCGAGAAGGAATCAATTGTCAGGATTGTGAAGAATAAATAAGCCTACGGATGATAATGAGAGAATGGGAATGACTGATGAGACGAAATAACAGGATAATGAAAATGGATGACAACTACGGACACAGACTGTGTTTAAATTATGACAAGAGGGAAGAATTGGCGAATTAAACCGGGGAGAGATGCAGAAAATTGAATGAGTGTTATGTAAGATAGATTACACACCTTTCGCAACCTCGAGTACGGCAACATTAGATCTACGATTTTGTGCAAACTTCTTGTTAATTAAAAGTGAACGAAGGCCGGGGAGGAATAGAGATATAGATGGAGAGAGGGAGAGATCATTTATATTTTATACGATATCGTGGCAAAAGTAAATGCAGCTCGCGGTATGAAAGTCCCTTCTTTTTGAGGGTTACACTTCGTAATTCCGAAGGTTCGTAAAACCGTAAATTGCCTATACCTCGATGTTCGTTAATCCGAAAAAGAAACAAGTTCGTTAATCCTAACATTTGTGGCGTAATTCCGAAGATTCATTATTCCGAAGGTACGTTAAACCGAAAACGATATAGGGTTCGTTATTCCGAAGGTTCGTTAGTCCGAAAACGAAATGAGGTTCTTGGCTCACCGGATTCTATACAAGTACATCATGTACATGAAGTAATTGAAAATATGTTATTGTATAGAAGCGATCAACCCCCCCCCCCCCTGAAAAAAAGATCAGTCATGTGAAAGTACATGCATTGTTTGAAAGAAGGACTTGTTTCTTTTTTCATATATGATAAAAAGAAGCAAGCCCTACTTTCAAACAATGAAATGAATGTAGTTTCACATAACTGATCTTTTTCTGGGGGCTGTGCTTCTTTACAATAGCATATTTTCAATTACTTCATGTACATGATGTACTAGCTTGTATAGAATTCGTTGAGCCAAAGACATATCTCTGGCTCAACGAATTCTATACAAGTACATGAAGTAATTGAAAATGTATTATTGTATAGAAGTGTAGTACCCCCCCCCCATAAGTGATACTCCATTCACTTTATTGCTTGAAAGTTCTTCCTTTTCATGGGTTTGGCTCAACGAATTCTATACAAGTACATCAAGTACATGAAGTAAATTGAATTATGTTATTGTATAGATTCGTAGTCCCCCCCCCCCCTCCTCCAGAAAAAATCCATTAAGTGAAACTATACATTCAGTTCATTATTTGTAAGTACTTCCTTTTTCAAATCTTTGGCTCAACAAATTCTATACAAGCTCAAGGGCATAAAGTAATTGAAAATATGTTATTGTATAGAAGCGCAGCAAAAAAAAAACTTAATGAAGAAAATTGAATTGTTGCTTTCCAAGTCCAATAATGCTAATGAGGTTTGTATGCCATCGTGTATTTTAATATCCCTCAAGATCTTATTAGTTACTGATTTAATTTATATCAGCTTCCGGTTTTCGTGAATTCACGTATGTTGCTGGCGTGTGAAGGAAAATGTCTGGCCGGTTTTTCGTCGGATTTTATTTTCTTCAAGAATTTCACTGATTTCCTTGATTGTAAGGCTTCAGGCATCAGCTAATGGAACAATCTTGACAATAACAATACTACTTGGGTTGGTATAAGAAGGGTGTATATTCTCAAGGATGGTGATGCAAATCATGCCAATATTTTTTTTCAAGACGAGACTCATCTCATGCCAGTCTTTTCCCGTAAGCTCAATTCATGAAATTTTAATGAAAGTGTTCCCCCGAGTCTTTGATTTGAATTCGGTTTCGTACTGTACTTCCCGAGACATTGCATTCCATTTCCTGTATTTTTTCCATGCATGTTAGGCACCGAGTGAACATCAGAATCCCATTGACAGCTTATTCACGTTTTATTTTCTACAGTATAAGATGGGCACGTGTATGGCAAGCCGTTGACATGCAAGGGTAGTATCATGCACTTAATTCAAAGACGTAGTATATTCGTACTAATTTTCTTCGCGCCAAAGAATAATCTATACGGATACAAAATTATTATCTACAATGAATGATAACATTTTTCATGTATATCTAAACCTGAGGTATTGATTAAGCATTCTTTATTATTTCAAACAAATTGTACGTAGGTACAGATTGATGTACTTTGCTATCACGATTTTTTTTTTGAATGGTTACCACCAAATCCTCCAAAATAAATTGTAAAGAATCTTAGGAAACAAAATTGTAAAATATCGGACAAAGCGATAGCATCAAATCATTACTCACATTTTGAGTCATATTTTTTTACTTGATAGTATGCGAAACAATTTCTGTAGAGGAACCCTTTGTAGAGCTGATATCTACAAAAAAAAACTATATTGGCTTGAAATTTTTGAAATTTTCAGCCCACTGAATGTTAAAGAATTGGTTTTATATAAAAAAGAAAACCACGCAGATTTTCATTTGTCAATCACAAAAAGTATCGAGTTAAACACATTTCCATTCCACATCCTCCACATCCTAAATGTTTAAAAAGTTATACAAAATTATTCATATCATCGATTTATTGATTGGAAGGGATCCCACATGTTAGGGATTTACCAAAGCGTAAGACATGGTCTTTGTGAAATGTTTGCCTTTCTATCTGAGAACAAGCGTATCACTGCCGCAAATATTGTTTCATAATATTAATATTCTTCTTTTCATTTGATTTTGCAGTTGGCAGTGTCTGTTACATTCCAAATATCATCGACAAAAAATACATTACCTATGATGTTCTTGTTCCATTTCAGGTTATCATAATCTGTCAAATCTTTTATCGTAATTTGTTTCATTATCAAAGCTTCAGTCTACATGTTTTGTTCTTCTTATTCTTCTAACTCTGCCTTCTTTATTTTTTTCTTCTTCTCCGTTTAAATTCTCTTCTTCTTTCCCTTCATATCCTTTTCCTTCTTCTTTTCTTTTTCTTTTTCCTTCTTCTTCTTCTTCTCCTTCATCTACGTGATGTTTTTCATAATCGTCTCTTCTATGTTTTTTTCTTTTTAAAACCGCAATGTTTGTCATTCTTACAACTCATCTTCTAATTAACGATAGTACATTACCCCCCCCCCCAAAAAAAAAAAATGAAATGAAACAATATGCTAAAATGCTCATTTGTAATCACCAACTTTTAGTGCGCAATGTGCGGTGAAAATCTCATCGACCGCTTTTATAAAGCGGTCGATGAAATCAATTTTAAATCAACGAATCGATTTGGCATATGTATGGAGAGTAGCGTATGTAAAACATACGTTGCAACAATGGTATATATTATATCGTAAGATTTATTTTTTATTCATTTGGTATTTTGTCTCATGTAATCGTTTTTTTTTCTTATTCCAATATTATGTTCTTTTGAGTGATTCATAGATTCGTTGACCACAAAAGTAATGATTTCAGTACTTTTTTCACGTGCTTACAGATGCGATTGAAATAATTAAGCTTATTCACGGTCAGTGGCGTAACTACAGGGGGGGGGCACGTCCCCCCCCCATCGGCTGGCCAAAAAAAAACGAGGAAAAGGAGAAAGAGAAAGAGAGAAAGGAAGAGAAACTTAGTTGGAAAAAAGACATTATTAATTTTACATTATATTTATATTTTATATTATATTTATGTTATATTACTGTTTATTACATGAATTAACTTTTTTTTTCATAACTTTATGAAACATAATTTGCTAAGGGCCTATGTTTTCATTGTTCCTGGTGCTCGCATTCTCTGTTCTACTATAATAGATCAAATATTTTTCGGAATACTATAGTTTTCAAATATATTTGAAAGGCGTGACGTTGTCAAATCAAGTCAATATACACCAAATATGTTTCCTCGCACTTCGAGCTGTTATTGTTTTATGTAGTATGTTTATTTTTAATGACTACTTAAGGTGATTGCCCTGTTTCAAGGTCATAATATAAAACATTTCCTGTCCGTTTGCATTTTTTGTGATATTTTGACTGCTCTTCATGAATTCCTAAAATCAGTCCTTAAATGTCCCTCTTTTCTGATCGAATTTCAGCTCGCGCTTCGCGCTCGCATCATTTGGTTAGTGAAGTATGTATGGTCTTAGTGAATTCCTACAAACAAGCTTAGAATGATCCTCTTCAGGTCTGAATTTCCTATATTTTCAGCTCGCACTTCGCGCTCGCAATATTTCATTAGTGAGATGCGTATGATAATCATGATTACAATGACTACAAAAAGAGCTTCATGTGTTTAGATGTAATTCATACCAAATCAGCAAGCGCTTGGCACTCGCATTAGATGCGATATGTACTCTTAACGGATTCCTTATAAAAATAGTCCTCAAAATATCCCTTTTTGTGATCTGAATATCAAAATTTTTCAGCTCGCGCTTCGCGCTCGCATCATATTTTGGTCAGTGAAATATTTATGGAATTAGTGAATCCTACAAAAAGGCCTTAGAATGCCCCTCTTCAGGTCTGAATTTCCTAACTTTCAGCTCGCGCTCGCAATATTTGATTAGTGAGATGCATTTGTCAATCATGATTACAATGACTACAAGTGCTTCCTGTGTTTAGATATATAATTCTAACAAAATCAGCAAGTAATTGGCACTAGCATTAGATGAATATCGTGAGATATTTATACTAAACTATTTATACTTACATACATAATAAACATTTCAGCTTATGCTTCGCGCTCGTATTGTTTGTTTAGCGAGACAGGTATGTAACATTATAACAAGAATTCGCTTAGGTCTATAATGTCCCTTTCTAGATCTGAATATCAAAAATATTCAGCTCGCGCTTCGCGCTCGCATTATTTGGTCAGTGAGATACATATCCGTCTAATGGCACTGTCCTTAAAATGTCTCTTTTAGGTCAGTATACCTGGCAACTGACATGACTGAGCGCGCTTTGCGCGCTCAGAAGGTGACTCAAAATTTTTGATGGTGCCCCCCCCCCCCTCCATGCCGTGACCCACGGTTCGCCACTGTTCACTTTTGTAAACTACGCACGACCAGTGAAACGAAGGTGGTCTTCAAATTCGCATATAGACATGTATCGGCATTTGTGATTTGATGATTGTTTATGTATTCCTTTTGCAATATTCTTTTCATCACATCCAAATCGAAAATTAGGCCTATATAACAAAATCTTCATAATCGCTGGTATTTCATCGCCCAAACAATAGTCAAATGTGACAAAAGTAGTCAATATAACAAACAGATTTCCAAACTTTACCCCTGGGGCCTGTTCCATAAAACTTTTTACCTGAGAAAACTCTGGTTAAAACTGAAAACTGAACGTTTTATGGAATGGGCCCGTGGTATACTAATTTAGTTACCAGGTCTATACAATGCATTTCGTTCTTAGAATTGTAATGCTTTGACGGGAAAGAATTCGGAACATCTTCATTTGAAAATGTTAGTGCTTAAAGGCGTGGTCACACCGCCCGAGCGTTGTTGGAGCGGTCGTGGAGCGTAAGGGAAAGAGAGTCGAATTTCGCTCACAAAATTGGGGGAAAAATCGGAAAAAATCGAAAACAAAACAAAAACAATCGAAATCGAAAATGGTGAACGGTAGCGAGCGGTGATGATTTTTTTCTCCCTCCGCTCCAACAACGATCGGGCGGTGTGACTAGGCCTTATCCTAATGAAAAATCGCAAAGGTAGTATGAGAAAAGATAATGAGCTAAAGGCCTGGTCACACCGCCCGAGCGTTGTTGGAGCGGTCGTGGAGCGGTAGGGAGAGAGGATAGAATTTTGCTCACAAAATTGGGGAAAAAACGAAATAAAAATAAAAACAATCGAGATCGAAAATGGTGAACGGAAGCGAGCGGTGATGATTTTTTTCTCTCCGCTCCACGACCGCTCCAACAACGCTCGGGCGGTGTGACCAGGCCTTAAAGGCCTGGTCACACCGCTAGAACTTTGCTGGAGCGTTCTTGGAGCGGTGACAAAAAAAAAACATCACCGCTCGTGTTAAGGCAACGCCGTTGTCGCTCGGCCACCGTTGATCCGGTCGCCGTCCCTCCAAGTGGCGTACCGTGGGTCACGGCAATGGGGGGGGGGAGCAAAAAAAGTCACTTAGTTAATTGCCAGGAATACTGACATAAAAGAGATGTTTCAAAAGGATAATTATGTGTCACACTAATCAAATATTGCTAAATAAAAAATAAAAAAGGGACTGGAAGCAAATTTTTTTAGAAGCAAAATCATGATACGTACCAGTATATCACAAAACTAACATGCGAGTGCCGAGTGCGAACTGAAATTTTAAAGACTATTTTTCAAGAATTCATGAAAAGCATACATATCTCACCTTGGCCATCTATATTGGGAGTGCCTTGCGCCTTTTTTTCATTATTTTAGTGTTTTAACACCCTTATTACGTTGGTAACGTAGCTATCTTCAAAAGACATCTCAGTTCTTTACGTGTTTTCTTTGGTCGCGCATGGTTATCCACTCGTCAAGGTAAGTGCGCCCCCCCCCCCCCTGGAGGAGGACCAGGCCTAACCTTGAACTGGCTATTCCATAAAAGTACAGGGAACAAGTCAGTTACTCATGGGAACAAGTTTTAAATGGAAAACTATGTTGTGCAATTAGCTTACGAACGGTCAAGTCCACCTCAGACAAATGTTGATTTTTAATCAATAGAGAAAAAATCTAACAAGCATAACGCTGAAAATTCATCAAAATATGTTTTAAAATAGGAAAGTTATGACGTTTCAAAGTTTTGCTAATTTTTCGCAAAACAGTTATTATGTACAACTCGGTTATATGCAAATGAGTGAGTCGATGACGTCCCTCACTATTTTGGTTTTCGTCTCGCCTGCATAGCAAAGCAAGACTATATACACGCAGCTTTTCCGACGGCGGCGGCGTCGTCAACATTGAAATCTTAACCAAGGTTAAGTTTTTGAAATATCATCATAACTTATACCTAGTTCATGAAACTTAGACATTAGGGGTAATTAGGTATTACCAAACATCTTGTCCGAGTTAAAGGTCACATGACTAAGGTCAAAGGTCATTTAGGGTCAATAAACTTAGACCATGTTGGGGAAATCGATATCGAAATCTTAACCAAGGTTAAGTTCTTGAAATGTCATCATTACTTAGAGTATATAGACCTAGTTAATGAAACTTAGGCATTAGGGTAATAGTGTATTATGAAAAATCCTGCCTGAGTTTCAGGTCACATGATCAAGGTCAAAGGTCATTTAGGGTAAACAAACTTTGATAACGTTGGTGTATTCGAACTATCATCATAACTTTAAAAGTTTATGGTTTTAGTTGAACTTGGACATAAGAGTAACCATGTATCCATGAAAATGTTGTGCTTGTTTCTGGTCACATGACCAAGATCAAAGGTAATTTAAGGTCAATGGACTTTGGCCATGTTTGGGGTATTTGTTGAATTGGCCTCAACTTATAGAAAATTAATGGATCTACTCATGTAGTTCATGAAACATAGACATAAGGGTATTCAAGTATGAATGACTGTTTTACACACGTCTTGTGCTCATGGTCAGTTATTAATTATATTGCGAAATTTTGATGACATTTTCATAGATTTTGACTGTCAGTAAGAGCTTTAAACTCATTGTTGTGATCTCGTGATTTGAAAACGAGCACATGGAACATATGTTTTTGATATTTTAACGTCTTCAGAAGACGTTCCTATACAAATCTAGAGAGTATGATGAAAATTACATGGATTTTTAATGTTTGGGAGCAGAACGAACCATTCGTCTTTTAGGCATTTTGGACGGTATTAGACTTGCCCATTATGGGAGCATTTTAGACTGTTTCGAGCCAGTTTGCAACACGTACTTTGGACACTGATAGTTTAAAAATGAGCTCATGGACCCCATATTTTGAATGTTTAAACGTCTTTAGAATATATCTTTCTAAAAACTCTAGACAGTTTAATAGAAATTAAATGGATTTCAAATGTTTGGGAATAGAACTAGAACGAACCATTCACATTTTAGACATTTTAGACTTTTATCAGACTTTTGCACGTTTTCAGCGCACTTTGGGCCGTTTCAAGCCAACTCGCAACACATTAGACCCTGAAATTTTTCAATATTTTAACGTCTTCAGAATAAATTCCTCTACAAAGCTAGAGAGTATGATGAAAATGACATGGATTTTGAATGTTAGGGAGCAGAACAACGGAACCATTCCCATTTTAAACGGTATTATTAGATTTTAAAAACAAGCACATTGGCCCCCTTTTTTACTTTCCTATACCTTTGTAATGCATTCGCCTACAATTTTGCCGAATTTGATGAAAATGACATCGATTTTGAATAAAACGCAGCTCAACCTATACTTTTTTAAATTTTCGAGTCGATTCACGCCTTTTAAAGGTTTGTTTTTGGAAGTTTTTGTACCATTCTTATCAAATAAGGCAGCTGCTGAATCCACATAGATATAGTTTTGCCAATTAAAAGATATTTCCTACTTTGGTATGTACTTAGTTACATATTCTGAAAGTTTGATGAAGTCTGATGCGAGTATCGACAGAGAAAAGATAATTTAAACTCATTTGGTGAATTCGTGAGGTCTATAAGAGAGGCTTCATTTGAAGTCCCGTAGAAAAAAATAGCACATGAACCTATATTATTTTTTTGCATTTTCATAATGCATAGATACCAAAGTAACTCTGTAAAATTTTGTGAAAATGATATGGATTTCATTTCTAACTGTGGAACGTCATATGTCACTTTATTCGCTGATATCTCTTTCTACCTGCACACTAAAAAATATTGGGTAAAATGCTTCGTGAGGGTAATTACGTGTTCAACCAACATTGGGAATTTCCATTTGGCATTTTTATTTTGGGCAGTATTGTACCCACTGCGGGAAGCATATTGTCCAGTAAGGTTGAAAAATAAGCAGAAATTACTTTAGAATGGGCAAAATTTACATCGCAATGAATAAATAAAAATGCCCAATGATCGTTGGACAAATAATTACCCTCATGGAGCACTTCTTTTACCCAATATATTGTAGAATAATGTTTACTGCATGATACTTGAAATAAGGCCTATATACCCACGAATTTCTCCAATTGTTGTCATTTTTTCAAGCAATCTGCTTATGATGACAATCCTTCTCCTGCAAATTGTAAATGTTAACTAATTTGGTATGAGATCAGTTTTGTTTGTAATGATAATTTTAGTACATTTAGTTATGATTCATGCCAAAAAAAGTTCTCAATATACTATGTTTGTTATGTTATGGAAAATGCATTATATACGAATGATGTAATTGCAGAAGTAAACAATAAAATCAAATCAAAATCAAATCTGGCCAACAAGTAAGAAATGTAATTTTTTTGCTCGAGTTTGATCTCGTCAAATCCTTCGCTAGATTATAGGATCAATTATTGGCATCCCTAGTTCTAGCAGATAATTCTCTTGATTTGTGGGTGTGTGACAAGTGAGAGGTGTGTATGTGCAAAAATATACCTTTCCGTATTAACATTATTGGTATGTTCGGTTGAAACAAAATACAATAGTTATATCAAATTATATTCCTGAAATTCAATTCATTTTCTTTATAACTTAGCCTGGTTCTTGCTGTAGATGTAACCTCAACCCCAAACAAAAAGATGGGTGAGTACAAATCTCCCAATGTTGAGTTTAAAAAAAATGTATATGTCACGCAAACTTGTTGGGTAAGACAAACCATTGCGTAAAGCATGTATACGCATTATGATGTTTTGCCAACTAAAATAACGTTCTCTCTCAACCCAATAAATATCATTATTGTTAGAGTGTAGTAATAATAATAATAAGAAGAAGAATAGTCAGTTCTTGTGTATAGCGCATAAAACATGAATAACATCTTTGTGAGCTTCCAAATGAGTTGGATATTATTTGTGTTGTCAATTCCTGTATTTTTGTCAATTTGTATTTTGGTCAATTCCTGCCAAAGCTATATGGAATATTTCCAAATAAAAGCACTTCGGTCTATTTTCTCTACTTATATTCTTGCGTACTGCTTCGGGTCAGATCTAGACAGGTCAACGTATCGAATCGTCATTATTATGCAAAAAAAAGTAAAGGATGATTCCTATCACCTGTGTGACAAAAATAAATGAACTCACTCTTTGATGCATTGTACTTTATCACTCTTGACTAGAATAATATTCACTGAATTTACGAGAAAAAAATAGAAACACTTACCTCAGCCGGTAAGTCTTTCAAAGTGTGAGATCACATCGCGGAGACAAATCGAAAATGAAACCAGGGTTGTTATATGAAACAATGTCGAAATTCTTTGGAGACTTGCTTGAAGGAATATACCACGACACATCGCCGCATAATCTCCACGCAGTGATTTTAATAATTCATGATTCTATCCTAGTATTTAGCTTGAGCATGCATACTAAGTTCTGATTGACGGGCATACGTCACACCCACTGCTTTATTTTTGTCATACCCTTGAGGGTTGTTATTGTTGTTTTTGCTGTCTCTATATTCCCCTTTTTCTCTTTAACTTAAATCAATATGATATTAGCCATGTACCTTATGCAGGTTGGTGCGCTTTTTAAATTATTTCACATTCGATGAATTTATATTTTAATGATAACATGTTTCAAGTTCAAGTCCTGACTCTTCATCTCAGTCTAAAGCAAGTAAAGGATTCGAGGTCTTCCTTCTTTGCCCTCTAGTTTGGTTCCCAGTGCAGACGGGTCTTTCGTCGGCCTCGCGGGGGGGGGGGGGGTGTGACAAGTTATAACCCTCCTTCGATCTTACTTTTGTCAACAAATTCGCTAATGCCACAGAAAAAATGCAGTGAGTACACTACAGATGGCAATACTTTTTTTCCGTCTTAAGGCCCTTTAAGCATGCAGGCGCGTAGCCAGGGGGCAGTGGGGCGATCGCCCCCCCCCCCAAAAAAAAAGAAGAGAAAAAGAAAAAGCGAAAGGAGAAAGGGGAAGAAAGGTATATAATTTTGTTGTATTTTCCATCTTTTGTTTTGTCAAATGAATAAAAACCTAAACGAAACGTTGGTCTTCTCTCTTAATACAAAATATTGCTTTTCTCAACTGTTCATGACCATGATTCAAATGCGTCTACTTAAACATTCACGCTTGAATGAACATGTGGAATGTGATTAGCTCTTATTTACCTTATTGGAAAAAATGCAATTTATAACTATCAATATCTGTCACAATTCATGTTTAGCATAGCCTAGGTTTAGAACATCTTCATACTGTTATACATTTGGATTTTAGTGTTGTTGTTGTTGTTATTTTTTTGTACACTTTATTCGGTATTTTTCTTCTGTATTATCATATGTTTGTATACATTATTTTCTTTTGTATCATTATCATGTCATGTAAATGTGTTGTACTCTCATACCCCAGAAGGGGGTCGTAAGAGTCAATAAATTCTATATTCTATATATTCTATTCTCTAGTTCATTTGATTTGATTTTTTATGAAAATCTTGATGTGTAATGCATCAGTGAGCACACAATATTCGAAAATTATGCAAATGAGAAGAAAGTTCAAGGCCTTGGCCCCACTCTGTACTGTATCGAATGGTTATTTTGGTGTGCGCATCTTTTGGATAGTGTTACTCTGAAGCCATGTGCGAAGTTTCATGAAATAACTGTTGGCAGAAGTAACAAAAACCGTCAATGAAACAAACCCTCATTTCATATTTGTTGAAATTTTGACTTCCTCTCTCAAAGACTTGTGTACATTATGGGTGCATATGTTTAAGAATAAGTAACCCCTTGTTCAATATGGTGGAACTTTTTTTCAAGGTTGTCTTTAGTAATGGCATTTGGCAGTAATGTTTATCAACCTATGGGCAGAATTCTGTGTAAAAATGAAATCGATTTGTTTATTTATGGATGAGTGAGCACGCATCAAAGTGGGAAAATTGGTATTTTCAATGTCACAGACTCATTTTAAACCCCTCACACTAGAGGCGGAATGAGTCGGAATGCCGTCGAAATGAAAATTCTTGGTACATTCCTGGATATTCGAAGCGCATTCTAAAAATTCTGACTGCATTCTGAGTGCATTCCAGACATTCGGGTCCATTTTTGTGACCGGCCCGAATGTTTTGCTCATGTTCAAAACTTTCGAAGTGCATTCGAAGTGGAGAAATATCGAACGACATTCGAAGTGCATTCTGACCCCGGATTCTGACTGCTCTCTGACTGCATTTTAAATATTCTTACGACATTCTAAGAGCATTCGAGGCATTCTGATTGCATTCTAGAGAAAACCAAATCGCATAAAACGCGGCCAGCTGCTGTTGTAACGTCATTTGGCAGTAAAAGTCACCCGGTCATATCGCAAAAAAAAGGAAGACATTTTTGCAAAAGTAGTGAAAATTTCAAATTCCCTCCCGAATGCGGCTCGAATTTTGAAAGTTCTTCATTCCGGCTGGTTCTGCTCGATTCCTGCTGATTCCGAATAAGTGTGACGGGGGTATTAAAGGGTAATCAAGGGAATATTGGGGGCAAATTCGGTTTCAAATGTGACTTTAATTGCTGTTTTTTTTATCATCCTTCATTTCTGCATGGCGGCGGAAGCCAAAAAATTTAGGGGGTGTCCACCTGAAATTTGGGAATGGACACATGTAAAAAATTGGACAAGCGCTCCAAAAATTTTTGACAAGCAAAAAAAAAAGAAAAAAGAAGGTCATCAACCTGAATTTTAGGGGAAGACAACACACTTTTCGAACTTTGTCATGGTTGAGCGAGCACATTCTAAAACTTAGGAATACTCTTTATACTGCATAAATGTATTCTTTTCCAAACATTTTTTAATGATCAGTTTAATTTATGGACAAATCAGTGGTGGATCCAGATATTTAAAATGGGGGAGGGGCCTATAATCGGGGTAGCCACCAACATTTTCAAAGTTTAACATGCATGATCTAACAAGTTGTAGAGGATACTACCATAAGCCCCCATGATGATACATAACAATTTAGGAGCCGTGAAAAGGTTTTCAAAGTTTTTTTTTTTTTTGGGGGGGGGGGGCTGACCATGCAAAAAATCACAATCGTATGGTCATTTTTACATTTTTGTACATGCTTTTGGAACAAAGTGGGGGTAAAGCCCCAGCCCCCCCCCCCCCCCGCTTCCGCTGCGGCAGCCCTTGCAATACATTGTGCTCACTCAACCATGAACATACGATATCAAAACTTGGTCTGAAGTGGTTAAATGATGGATAGTAAAACAGCATAACACCATAAAATTCACCTAAAAACAACTTTTGCTCAACTTTGTATTCAGTGGCGTAGCAACGAGGGGGCATGGGGGCACGACCCCCCCCCCCTGAGATTTGGTGTGCCCCCCCCCCCCAGGTGCCCCCAGAAAAAAAATGGCAGAGCAAAAAAAAGGGAGAAAGAAGAAAAGAAAAAAAGGAAAAGAAGAAGAAAGACAGAAGAAAAAAAAGAGAAAAATAAGAGGAGGAAGACGAGTGAATGAAATAATGTGAGGGGAAGACTTGCAAAAAAATATTTCATGTTACTATATAAAATTTTCGTTGCGCTTCGCTCCGGAATTGCCTGTTCGATGAGATTTATATCTTGCTCAATAGGCTGATATGGAACAAGTTTTGAAGTCAACATACAAAACATAATTTAGCTCGGATATCGACCTTTCATTATTTTTTTTTTCATTTACAAATTTAAGTGCTCTGTAAAAAAATGTCCGTTTTATGGTCTACATATCAGCATTTTAAGCTCACGCTGCGTTGTCACATTGTTTGATTTGCCAAGTTCATACTGTCTACGAGTATTCCATAATGTTCCACTAAACAAATGTATTCAGAATGAACAGATTCTAGGTCTAAATCGAAAACATGCGCGATAGCCTGCATGTTGTTTATTCAAAATGTACTTAAATTATCAAGTTTCACATCAGAATATCAATAATTGTCTGCTCACGCTTCACGATCGCATTATTAATGATACCCAATTAACTATATCCTATTAATGATTTACAAAATATGAATAGAGTACCTTGCTTTTAGGTCTAAAATCTCAATTTTCTTCCTCTCGCGTTTCGCGCTCGCATCAATAATACATACCTATCCGATTTATTAATACAAAAGGTTTTTAAGTCGGAATGTCAAAAAAATTTGCTCGCGCTCGCATTATTGAAATATATACCGTCTTCGTGGGTAACTGTAAGCAGTCCTTAACAGGTCCCTTTTATAGATAATGCTAGAACAGTTAATACAAATTTCTGCTCGTTCTTGGCATTCGCAGTAACCCATCTAGTTACATACGAATCTTGTTCAAGATCACACATAACATTGTCCAGAATATTAAATTTTCGGGACAAAGTACATGAAAGTACAAAAAAAAAAAATCGCTCGCGCTTCGCGCTCGCACTTTTTTTTTTTATAAGGCTCATGGGATTACTTCATGTTGATGTTGTTTTATAAGAATAAAACTAAGAAGTGACTGCTCGGGGAAAATATAGGTGAAGATAATTTCGTGCCCCGTCCCCTATTGGCGAAAGTCGGATTCGCCCTTGTGACACATACACACACATCAGAAAAAATGGCCGGTGCCCCCCCCCTGAAAAAGCAAGGACCCCACAGTGCCCCCCCCCCACTGTTTGTATTTGTACAATCTGAAAAACGACTCTTGGTAACTTTCAAAAATGGTCATTTTTAATTCAATCTTTAATTACTCATGCATGATTCAACCGATCAATTTCATTTTCCCCAATAGTTGCTCAATGTATGTAAAAAAAATGCCTGCGAAATATCATATCTCAAAATAATTCCGTTCAAAAGTTACAGCAATTTGATTAGGGGGGACTTACATTTTTTGTTGTGTATATAACCAACTTGATGGTCATGTTGTGGTTCTCCTTGACTATAATGTACACTGTACATGCATCCATGCCACTTCTATCCAACAAATCAAAGGTATGAATATCATAAGAGCAATCTTTGATCACTACCATGGCATGAGAACAAATCGAAAAAAATGCAAACAAACGAGACAAGTCATGTGTATTCACTTCCGGGCATAAAACAAATCAAAACTACCAAGCCACCCTCCCACTCAGAAAATATGGCATGTTCCCAAATTTGGTGAGTACACTGTACCGCTGAAATGTATGCACACATGGCACCAAGAAATATTACTCAAAAATTAAACAAGCAAAGACTAGCATGCATAATACAAAATGTAACCAAACGGCGCTCAGACTGAGTGAACACCAAACACATTTGTGCATAAGTAAACACAAATACAAGACCTGCCTATACTTAAAAACATAAAACACTCCACTATAAGCAATCTGGGGATCGGTCCACATTAAACGCACAAACCTTTAAACGTCAAGGCTCCAACCAAGAATATAATATAAAATAATGCAAATTGGTGGTATACCTATCAGAAAACACCAAAAACACACATGATGGGTCATAGGCATGATAAATTTTGAAAATAGAAGCACTAATATAAGCATGAAAATGACACATCAAATGCAGTGGCGTACCTAGGATTTTCCACAGGGGGGGGGGGCAAAAACGGCCAAAAAATTGACAAAAAAAAATTGACTAGCAAAAAAGGGTCTTCAAGCTAGTCAGGGGGGCAATTGAGGTCTTCAAGCTCGTCGGGGGGGGGGGGCAAAAAAGTCTTTCAAGCTCGTCAGGGGGCAGGGATACATCCTTTGCACGGTTGTGGCTCATCTGTGTATCACATTTATATTTGTTTTCTGGTAAAACCCCGGCCAAAAAATGAAAACCAACTGCAACTTCGATAATTGTATATATAGATTTTTTTTAAAAGAAGAAAACAAGGAGTGCTAGGAAGTACAGAAATAGCCCAAACCATACCTGTATGACCTGACCCACATACCCGGTTCCCGAATTTCTTTGCATGTTCATGTACTGTAATTTGTTTTATTCTAATATAATGTGTATATAATTTTTATATTGGTCAAATAAATAATATTTTTTTCCATATGCTTTTTTTTAAGTTTGCATATCATGCTAATGAGGTAAATTTGTTTGAACTTTTGATAAAAAAATTGAATACATTTATTTATCATGAATTTTCGCTCAAATTAAATCGTTTTGGACAATTTTTAATTTGTAATCTTTGGGCCATTTTCCTTATTTGTTCTATTTTTATGGCTAATCTGCATTATATGCAAATCTCATAAATTTCCACTGCTTGGATTTTGGGGGACTTTTAATATGTTGTTTAGGGAAGTTCCTGGAAAGCACAGTGGATTAGTGGTGGGGTCAAACCCTATTGTCGCCGGAGCATGGGACCGGCGGTAGCGGTGATTCAAGACCGACATGCGTCGGTCATGTATCTCTTTATCTCTTAATTCCCGGTACATATTATAGTTCAAAGTAAAGAAAAGTATAAATAGTAGTAAATAAATAGGGGACCCTGTTGATATTAAAAGAAAGAAAGAATGAATAAAAAGAAATAAATGAAAGTGAATAAGTCACTCACTGAATTAAAAAGATGACAGCACATTGAAGGAAATACCTACATAAGTGAATCAACAAATGAATAAATTGTGAATAAACAAGAAAGTAACTAAATAAATAGAAATAGATGGATGGCGGATAGATAGATGGATGGCGGGATGGATGGATGGATGGATAGATAGCTAGATCATAGCCAGATTTGCATTCATAGTTCGTGAAAGGAAAGAACAAAAAATAATAATAAGAAGAAACAAGTTCTTCTGTGAAATTATGAATCCAAATATGCATTAGGATTTAGATAACGGCTCACTTCGGCAATCTCGCAGTCCCTCGCAGTATGCCTATGTTCTGAATACAGTGGATTTGTTGCTATTTTTATGCACTCATTTCCCGTTTTCTTCTAGTTGAGCGTTATGATATATTTTGTAAACATGAAGCTTTCAACATTTCTCTTGAATCTCAGTTAATCTTTGTCAAAATGTTCAAAATCGATCTAGATATCGCAATGTCAATCTGCCTAGCAACCATTTATCTGCCTGTGTAGTCATGAACGCTCGTACCAGTCTAGTTCCAGCCAGCTGCGCGCAATGATACAGAGTAATTTAATAAGTTATTATTTATCGAATTAATCTGCATTGTATCAAATTTTCAGAGAGCGTGGAATTTAATATCAATATGAAATAAAATTCAACCACGATGATTTGATTTTTATCATTAGTTTTAATGTTTTTTTCTAGGATTATTTGGACGTATTTTACCAATCAATTATTGCGCGAATGTGTAAACATGTTTAGGTGCGTACTGCGGTTTTGTTTTTCGAATATGTATCGCGATCTTGTTGGAACCAAAAGTTACTGGAAAATGTTGAAAATATCAACATAATATAATTATTTTAAGGAACGGAAAAGGAAAGACAAAGCCATGGATGATATTCGTTTTGAATGGCTGAGAGACAAGGTCTACCATGCCCTAAACATTACTGATCCTGAAGTGTTTGAGGAGTTGATGAACCGAGATGACGGCGAATACGAGAGAAGCCTTGCGAAATTTCTTAATGAAACTCCAGAAGAAGGAAGATCAGCTGCTATATTTTACAAAAGAGTCCAACAAGAAGAAAGAGAAGTTGAGATAGAAATAGGTTTGTATACAGGACCAATAGAAAATGTGTCAAAAGAGTTTAAAGAGATCTAGGCCTAACAGTTAAATGATTCTATTCCCGGGATTCTATTCCTCAGGCCTGGCGATGCCTCGCGCCCGCCGGGGACAGAGGAGCGATTGCCACGAGCCGGGCGGGCTGAGTATGAGCGGAGCTCCGCTGTTAAACATGTTTGATGCGGTTGCTCTTTCGTGTCCATCCGAACTGAATTAGCCAAGTAAAGACTGGGGTGGAAAGAATTTTAGCCCGGTCGTAGGCATGATACTCTTCCAATTTTATTTATGGGATTTATGTTTTTTTTTGTTACACCTGAGGCCCTGAGTTAGTGAAAGATCATGTTAAAAATAAAAATATATTTTTTGTGGCTGAAATGATGATTCATACATACTCTCAGCCTGAATAATTAGTGAATGTGCCAAAGTGGCAAAATCTGTGCAGACCCACAGTATACCCCCCTCCCCCTGTCTGCAAGTGCAAATATCTAGATCTTTGTGCGCAATAAAACTTAGAAATATGCCACGACCACAAAGTTTACACTTGCATACATCACATGTACATTGACAGATATTCATTGAAATATCAGACTCAAAATTGGGAGAATATTTAATTTCAGGCATTTCATGTAACAGCCTCAAAATAATACAGCCTTTCTCATCAATTCCCCAAATTGTGTGTAAAGTGAATGAACATGCAGACATGCACCATTTTTTTTTTCAATTTTAAAAATGACAAGTTTTCTTTCAAACCAAGAAATAATATTTCTTTAAAACTTTTATAAGATTTTGGGCATCGTATCCACCTTGTTAGGTGCTCAAGGCACTCCTATAATATTACCCTGGCTAAGCTAGTCTACCTATTTCAGTGCACATAGCTTTCTGAGGGATTAATTCCTGTTGGTACCCATTTACCTCACCTGCGTTGAAAGCATCACAATGTGGGTAAATTTCTTGCTGAAACACAATACTCGATGTCTGAGAAGCGAACTACGTTCCTCAGATTGAAAGAAGAGAGTCTTGATCGGTAGACCACGGTGCCCCCACATAAAATATAACGAAGCTCAAATGAAAATTTTTGTGCAATAAATTGAAATTCATGTTCAATCTTCGGTTAAGTTTTGTTGAAAGTTGACATTTTTCTTGGAATGGTTACCAGAGGTGACAAATTTGCCAGTATATTGTCAATATTTTTGTCAATACTGATCTCGTCCTAAAGAAGTTTTATTTACAAAGTTATAATATAATGGATTAGGTTGCCATACATGTATCGTGATGATTCGAACCCCAGACAATTACATGGAAGACTTGAAACTCACATTAATTCAGACTTGATTAAAAAAAAAAACAATTTCTGGTCAGATAGACACAAATATTAGAAATTAGAAAAAAGTTCTTGAAGACGTATTTAATTACACTCGGGGGGGGGGGGGGGTAAGTGAGCTTTCATAAATCGAGATAAGGCAAAAAATAAGAGATATCTAATTGATATAGCATTGCAAGAGAATGAAATGAAAATTATTTTTAATTACATTGTTCTCTTCACTTGCTAGAACCTTCTGAGACAGATGGCCTCCCTGAAAACATTGAAGGTGATGAAGGTTTGTTGGGTGCTACACCTGCTGAAGAGATTCCACCTACCCCTGCAGAGCTGGTTGAAACCCCAACAGAAGAAAAGGGGAAAAGTAAGTTCATGCGAAAGAAAGGATATGTCATGTCAATGACAATTTTAGTGGAGCGTCTACCAAGAGGATACCTCTCCTGGATTTCTTTGCGTAATAAGAGTTTCTGTCATTGGAACTTTGCTGTCAAATAGGAACTACCATGGCAAATTTCATGGAAGTAACCATTTGATGGTAAAAAAAAAATATTTAGTAACTTTATGCAATAGAACTTGGCAGGGCAATTTGCTGAATGTCATGGGTTGGAAGGGGTAACCTTCATGTACTAGTATGTCCTGGGAGGAGTTATCCTGCGGGAAAATGTTGTTTGCCAGGGAGAGATTTGTACTTCGAAGAATATCCCCTCTATGGAGAGTTTTTGAGTGAGAATAATTCCTGAGGGATTTGTTTTCATACAAAAGATTTTTCAATTTTTGTTGTTGTTGATAACATTTGCTTCTCATAATAAAATTTATTTGAGGGAAATTTCAAGGCTCTTAAAACATGAAGCAGGTAACGTCTCACAAGCCAAAACTGCTTAAGCTGAAAGGGAGTGTTAGAATAGATGGAATAAGCTGTTGCACTACTTTATTAACAAATATATAACAGTCTTATGATACTTAATTCTACCCTTGACAGAAAAAAAGAAAAAGAAAGGAAAGAGGAATCAATCGGCAAAGACAGAGGCCCAGCCAGAGCCAGAGACTCCTCGTGAAGAGCCTAAGCCCCCTGAACCTGAGCCTGTCCAGGCAGCTGAGGGTGGAGAAGGTGATCCTGATGCACCATCCCCAGAAAAACAACCTACAACAGTACGTACACTTTCTATGAAAATGTCAGTCATTGGTTAACTCATTCATTATGAGAGTTCAAGACGTTTGTGTGAGGGAGCTGTAGATTTGTGACAAACTTCTGTGATGCATCAAAATTGTTGAAATAGCATACTTGAGGCAGCTGTTCTGAATTTTTTCCGCATCCGCCCATTTCTCTTACCTTAATTTATTGTCCACTTGAAGACATGTTCATTCTCCTAAATGCATTTGCTGGATGATATAACACTGAGAAGCAAACAGCATGCACCTTGATAATCATAAGCACATATGCACCCATAATACAATGGTTTCACACTGGTTTCCTCTTGCATACTTTAATCTAGGGTTGCATTGTCTGTGATAGCATAATGAAATCTAAATCAAGTTTGCAAGTATGTGAGATAAAGAACAAAGTGCTAGTCTTGTTTTCAAGATTCTGTGTCAAAGCTGACCAATATGGCACATAATATAAAGGAAACCCAATATTTAAGAGTAATCTCATTTCCTATTTGGTACTCCAAGAATTGGATTGAACCCAGCAAATTGCTGACTGGGCATATATTCATTCTCACATGTAATTCAGAACAACCCAATACTTTACTTTTTCATCAGAAAATCATCAGGGAGACCTTCATGCGCACATTGCTGTACATGTGCCATGGGCATGTACCTGAGCAGGTAGCAGAGGAAGACTGCATTTACTTCATCCGAAACACGCCAGGAATGGTAGACCTTCCAAACACCATGGATGAAGCACAGAGCATGCTGCCAAAGTTCTTTGAGTATGGTATCCTCAACGGTCACTCCTTAGTCATGCTGGAACAGATTATTACCCAGGTGAGAATAAGGATGAAGCATGTGATGAAATGATGACTGTATTTTGTCCTTTGAGAAACAAGCATTTCAAGATATATCAAATTTTCATATTTATTCTTATATTTCAGTTTTTCAAATATTGGACATTTGTGATATTAGAGGTTTGAAATATCTTAATGGTACTAAAAGATAATTAATGAGGGGATAACTTTATTCAACATTAAGGTTATACAAGCGTAGATAGGGTGACATTGCTTGTGCACTGGACGAAAATATGAACAATGATATTCAGTGTGTAAATTTGCTTGAAATAGAGGTATAACGTGGAGAAAATATCAATCTACCTTGCGAACTTTGGCTTTTGATTACATTTATGAAAAGATTGTTCCTATGTTCAAAAAATAGAAATCTTATCTGATAGACTGAAGTGAGTTCTTTCCAGTACAATAAATCGTATAGTCCAGGGGTAGATCCCGTACCCACTATACTCCAACTATGCAGCTGAGAAGCAAAACAATGAAATCATTTGTCATTCAATACCCCTGCAGGTGTACATCCCCTTGCTATCCTTTAGTGCTCACAAGAATGGGGATGCTCCAACAGAAGCAGAACAGAAAGCTGCTGCCCTGTCGTCATCCTCGAAGGATAGCCTTGGTATTCAACCTGATGATTCAGATGAAGAACAAGAAGAGGTAAATGTGGCTGAACTTCAGAAACATGCCCTCTTGAGAGATGACTTCCTCATCAACATGGAGAAGTTTGCCAAGCACATTGAGCGTACCATCCAACAGATTGAAGGGGAGGTCCGACTGGACATTCCAGACCTCCTAACCGATGGAGACCCAACTGAGCTTGCCAAAGATGATGTACTCATACATGAGATTGAGAACACAACACTTGAATGGACAAAGCAGATTGCTAGTGCCGTTGAGGTTCAGCTGAAAAAGACTCCTCATGGTAATGGCCCACTTGCTGAGATTGATTTCTGGCGAGAGCGTAATGCAGCATTGAGTGCTCTCAGTGAGCAGATCAAGATGCCAAAGGTCAAGAAAATGCTAGACATCTTGGCCAAGAAGGATGCCATGGGCGACCATGCCATCCTGCAGAGTTTTGATCTCAACAGGGCAGAGCTGAACAAGTATTACGTAGAGGCAAAGGACAATGTCCGCTTCCTCAGCACCCTTGAGAGGCACTTCAAGAACTTAACGCATGGTGCAGGGTTTCAGATTGTCCTGGACACCATTCCATCCATGATGAATGCCTTGCGAATGGTTTGGATTATCTCAAGGCACTACAATACAGATGAGCGCATGATCCCCCTGATGGAAAGAATTGCCTGGGAACTGGCTGAACGAGTTGAGAAGGTCATTAACATCAGGACAATATTCAAGTAAGAATTCATTCCAAATTAAGAATCAATTACATCTTTAAAGTGATGAAACTTAACTGATCTGAGTTTCTATCCTGACTCTTATTTCAATATGCAACTTTGGATTTGTTTGATTTGTCTTGAGATCACTCTTTGGTCAATCAGATTACGTTGACTGGAATGTGGACTACTTCTGCTCGTGTCTTTTCAGGGATTCCCCCGTGCAAGTTAAAGCCAAGACTGCAGAAGCCAAGAAAACTTTGGAGATGTGGAAGGAATGTTACCTAGAGGTCAGAGCTAAGATTGAAGCTTCTGGACGTGACGCTCGCTGGGAGTTTGACCGCAAGAAGCTCTTCGAGCGGACAGACTACATGGCTACCATATGCCAGAACATCTATGATGTTGCACAGGTATATATTCATCTTTCTGCTTATTACTGTCCTGTAATTTAAATTGTACAATGACAAAAATATCAGAATCCTCTGTTTTTTTCTCCTCGATAATGATACTCATAAAATGACCAATGGATTGTACATTTATGAATTCTTTTATTTTAGGTCCTAGAGGAGTTCTACAACATCTTTGGACCTGAACTGAAGTCTGTTACAGGAGATCCGCAGCGCATTGAAGATGTGCTCAAGAGAGTTGATGGTCTGGTTGAACCTATACAAGATGTGAGTTACCATTTTTGACTTTATATTAAAAGATTTTAAGCAGTAATTAACATACCACACAGAGAAATTCATTACCATGATAATTACAGATGGTTATGTTTTGTGTAGTACATGTACAAAGGTCTTTTGCAAGAAAAGTCCCATCATGAAGAAAATAAATATAGCTTTCCTCCTAAAAAAGAAAATGCTTTTGTTATTTAACAGGAGAATATATCATGACATCACACATCCAATTCAAATGTTATGTGATTATTTCATCAACTATACCATTTTGATTATGTGTTTAAATTATAGATGTAATGAATGTAGATTACTAGTATTTCATAGTCCAGACATATGTCATAGTTGAAAAATTCAGTGCTGATAACAAGTATATGTAAACCCGATTCTTCAGTGAAATATTGGGTGATTTCAAGTCTGGTGTTGGCCTTGGTGTTGTTGTTGGTGTTGAAATTTGGATTGCTTTCTCTAGCTCCATAACTTACTCAGAGTTGGTAAAACTGATCCAGATCACATTATTGACATCTCAACAACTAGTGAGTGACTTTTCAGGACCATCTTTATTTTATGTTTGGTTTTAAAATCGTGTAAAAATTGACCTAACACCATTACCAAAATGTCAACACTGAACTTGAAATCACCCATTGTGTTGTGCCCCATCCTCTGTCTAAATTTTATTCCCGAAATTCATGAAGCACTACACATTTTCCAGCTAAAGCATGGGTTATAATATCCTATTAACAATTTTAGAGACATGTATGTAAGGTAATACAATGTAATATTGTTTGCGCTTCATAATGACAACATATATTGATATGCACTATACAAGAATAGCATGTCGTTGAATGAAAGAGAAATGTGAAGATGGCATAATGCATTTAATACACGATACACTTATGTCTTATATATGCTTTGTAAATTTAGGTCAACTTTGAACCATTCAGCTTGAAGCACCAGCTACAATGGCGCAAGGTCATGGAATGGTTCAACAAGGAGGTAGCTGCCATAGAAGATGAGGCTAAGCATTTTATTGACGAATCCTTCAAGACGCTGCGGTCAGCAGAGGGCGCTTTTGACATGCTGCTCAAGTTCAGGCACATCCGTTCCCGGGAGGCAATCAACTCACAGATGATGAAGAAGTTTAATGACATTCTCCTACAGTATGGCAAAGAGGTCAGATCATTTTTCCATTTTAAAAATAGAAATATATTTCTTTCAGTCTTTAGAAATTTAGATTTAAATCTGGCTTAGTTACCAACCATGGGGCTGGTCGGGATTCACCTCAGATTAACAGAGACTACCCCTGCCCCGTCTCTCTTCACTTTACTTAACTCAGTGCAACCTATTCCTCAACCGAACCCTCCTCTCCTCCACCACTTGCTTCTTCCATTTCTTCTTCGGTTGCCCCTTTCCCTTCTGAACAGCCTTCTCTGTGAACATTCTCTACATTATAAAGCAGAAGATTTTATTTATAACACCCACAAATGTAAATGAACAGTAAATAAATGTAAATGAGGATGAGTACCCTCTATTCATTCAATTATTCAACAGGTAGATTGCATTTCTATGTACAGCACAGTAATCTTTTCTTTCTTTTTTTCCCCCCAATTTTGTGGACCCTGCATCGGCCACGTCCCTCATCCAAACTCCTCCAAATATGGCAGGCATGGTTTTTAGCACATCAAGTTGTGTAAAATACATTCAGTTTTCCAAAATCACTCGTGCATGACCTTCCAGGCGCCATTTTGTAAATTTCAAGTCTATTTGCATACCATTCCTCTATCTCCCTTATCCCATCATATTTCCCTTATCCTGCATGCTACAGACTTCTAAAAAAATGCTGTAGATTCTCTAAGAGTTGCTCTTTCATATTTGACATATGACCTGCCCTTCAAAATACCATCTTCATGCCCTCATTTCAAATCCGAAATAGTCTACGTTGATACTCTTTGGAGTTGGACCATAGTCAGTTTGATGCACATAGTGAGTCTCTATACATGCAAACATATGCCAAATGATAAAAATGGATTTAGTCTCTATTGCTTGTTACCTCTTCTATATTTTGTTGAATCACTGTTCTATACACAGGTTGACACAGTACAAGCTCTGTTCAAGCAGTATCAGCACAACCCACCCGTCTCCAAGAACCAACCCCCTGTAGCCGGAGCCATTGCTTGGGAACGATCCCTCTTCCATCGCATCAAACACACCATCATCAGGTTCCAGAGTATGGAGGATATGCTCTCCAGTGAATATGGCAAAGCTGTAAGTCCCCTCCCCCTATTCAATGAACTATTACATATTCACGTTGCTGTAAAAAAAAGAATTGTGGGTTTTCTTACTGAATATTTAATGCATATTATGTACATGGATAGAAAGTTTTAGCTCTTCCGTACACTTTTATCATTTAGAGTGCCCTAATGGAAGAAAAGAAAGTTTCGATCATGTTGAATGGCCTTCATAATAACTTCATTTTTTTAACAGTTCCCAGAAGTAAGATATTATATACCTTTAAAGTAAAAGTTTAAAAAGTCAGAACAAAATCTTATATTGAGCATAATTTAGAAATGGTTGCAAGTCATCTACATGGATGCAAGTCAAACATTCATAGTATTTTTTCGTTCTAAGTCACTAATGCATCTATGCAAAGCTGCCAAGTAATACCGATGTTCAGTATTGAGTACTGAAAAATGAAAAGAATACTGATGGTTTAATACATTTATTTCTTAAGTTTCAGTTTTATGTGTTGTCTTATGGTATTTCTTGGATTTCCTCACCAAAATTCTGATTTCAGCTGTTAAAATGATATATTTTTTTCTAGTTTGTAGCTCTAATCTTCATCATTTTTCTGTGCATTCATGATTCCTGTAGGCAAGGACCAAGTACCTCGGTGTTGCCAGACAGATGAAAGAATATGAGGATAAGAAGTATAAGGTGTGGCGTGAACATGTCGAGGTGATCCTACCTGGCTTACTTAAGCGCAATCTCCTGACCAGACCTCAAGACCAGTTGCCTTCTGGAAAGACCCACGAACCCTCGGGTGGCGATGATGGTGATGACACACACAGGTCACTGGGTAAGGTCATTGTTCAAATGTCAAGAACTAACAGAAAAGGTTGTACCTTTTGTCAGGAATGGAAAATGCATAATTGTTTATTTACAAGGGGCTGCGCCGATATGTGTGTACAAGTGTGAATGCACAAATATTATTAAACACAAGGCTAATTGATGAATTACGCATACCCATACCACATGCAACTGGTAATATTAGCATTTTTTTTTTAAATCTTTGTGAAAAATCCCTCAATTCAAAAATTCAATTCAATTCAAAATTTATTTCAAGCAATCAATCATAAAAATACAGGTATATCCAAAGTAGGTAAAACATGGGATTGGGAGCCCCTAGAAGTTTTCATTAAAAAAAACTTGTGGGTGGGGCACCACCATGGTAAAATCAAATACAATTAATATAATACATACATAAAAAAGAGTGAACAACAAAGAATATGTAGTATTCTATAGATAAATGTTTTTTATACATGTATTATGCTACATTAAGTTCTATGTGTAGCAGTGATAAGTGCATTAAAATCACCTGATTGATTGTAGAGAAAGAATAGGATATCCGTCTCATTCGTTATTCATTAATTAGAAAATAGATCTAGGTAGATCCATGTGAGAAATCTAGACAGTAAATGGAGGCATCAATGGAGACCAGGGTGTGACAAAGGCTTGGCTACAAAGAAAAACCATATACATTATTTACCAAGTAAAATAAACAACCCTAAATGATACATAAAACAAGTTCGTACAGGCTAATTGCACATTATTCAGAGCAGAATTTTGATAACAATAAGTTTTATTTGAATAAGTAATACTGGTATTTTGACAATATGAAGAGTGTCATTGTATTATGGACAGTGAAATCAAGTTCTTTCTTATCCATGTTTGTTTTAGTCCTTGGAAAATTTTTGAAAGAGAATTTTCTTGAAATCAATTATTGACCTCGGTTACTCATATACACATCTGACAGTTTTGTTACTTCTGTATTGTATTATTTCAGGTCTTGGTACAGATACCAAGTATGTAGTAGACTTTGCTCCAGACCTATCAGAGATCATCACTGAGACGAAGTACATGGAGCAGTTGGGTTTCTCTATCCCTGAGCTGGCTCGTAATGTAGCCTTACAGGTAAGACCATGCAGTTTACCTCTAGAATCATGTTTTAAAGAATAAAACATTTGTAGAAGAGCCTTTCTGACAACTTAAAAGATGTATCTCTGTTGAGCCTTTCAGAAATCTTTCCAACCCCTTTAGATTTACTTCCAATGCATCATGTGCCTTGAGCACTCTTCAGAGTGGATTTCATCCTGGCCATGTTGGGGCCTTGTTGTTGAATTACAATCATGACTTTGAAAGTTTATGGATCTAGTTCATAAAACTTGGACATAAGAGTAATCAAGTATCACTCAACATCCCTTGCGAGTTTCAGGTCACATGACCAAGGTCAATGAACTTTGGCCATTTTAGGGGTAATTGTGGAATTGCCATCAGAACTTTGAATGTTTATGGATATAGTTCATGAAATGTGGACATACAAATGTAGGGGTAATATAGTATCACTGATCATCTTGCACAGGTCAAAGGTCACATGATGATCAAGGTTAAATGTCATTTAGGGTCAATGAACGTAGTATGATATTATTACATGAATGGTGTTCTTTGTGAATAATTATTTCATAGTCGTTTTCAAAGTCAGCACTGCTGCTATTTTGAATCACGTAATGCAGGCGAGACTGCCAGAGGCACTCCATTTGTTTACAAAGTGGAGCCTGTCAAAGGTCCACTGTCAAAGGACATCAGTCCTTTGACAGGCATTACTTTGTTTAATGAAGCCTTGTTAATTGTAGTTAGCCCATGTGGTACTAGACTATCTGAGAAGAAGTAGACCAACTGGATTTAAACCCAATTATAATGTTTTCTCTCTTGCAGGAAGACAAGTATCTAAGATGGAAGGATGGACTGAATCATATGTTACAGAGATACCATGGTGTGATTTCTTCCATTGATGCTGCTGAGGTAATCAACTTATTGTCATCCCTTCCCCGATTTGAATTGCAATATCTCCCTTTAGATATCAGTACCTTATTCAGCCGACTGTTGGAGAAAAATGGCTGCTTTTCATCCCTCATTTCACAAACTCGCAAAAGGGAGGTGCTTGAAAAAAAAATGTAATTTCAAGATAGTTACTCCTGGATGTTTTAACTTTATTTTATATTGTTTCACAGGGAGAGTAATTTTTAGTCAGTATAAGATCACAAAAACATGTCTACGGTCTGAGACTTAGTTTAGTTATGGATATCGGTCAAAGATGTCCAAAAAGATATGAATAAAATTGAAATTGATATAGATTCAGAATTTTTTTAGTTTCTGCCTTTGTGAGGAATGAGAGATAATTTATTAGCCTTCACAGTGTTACTGTCAGTCTTCAACTGATTTATGCAGGCAAGAAATATATTCTGACAACGACACATGTGTACTGAACACAATTAAATACAACATGGGAATATGATTATAATGTGCTTGTGTATGATAATGGAGATATTCCTGTAATAATTTAAGGTTGAATTGAAATAAAATTTTTTAAAAAATTATTATTGCAGACCCAACTCCTTGATGAACATCTGAAAGACCTTAGACGTACCCTCAAACCAGGACACAAGCGGCTCAACTGGAACTCACTCGGTATCGCCGATTATAACACAAGATGTGAACAGGTATGAACTATCTTTAACTTTTACATACACTCAAATCTTTATTGTGGGTTCCATTTCATTTGCTTTGATGAGAGTTGCTCTGCAATAAACTCCACTCATTAGTCAAATTTTATGACAAATTTCAACCCTGGATTTAACACTACACCCTACTCTAGACATAACCCTAACATGAAACCCTATTGCAACCCTTACCTTAAATCTTAGATGAGATAAATCCCGGAACAATTGTCACAGGGGCAAATGCTATGTCACCCTTCATCTCATTTAAGATGATTAGTTTTAAGTAGAAATACATGTGTGTTGAAAATTTTATGCTGCCTTTTCAGCAATTGGCTAAGTAGTTACCACTACTGAACCACTAAAAATGGCAAACATACTGATACCATGACCTTTTACTATCTATCCTACTTTTTATTCTTCCACTTAACTCAGGCAATATCGAAGTTTGAGTCCTTGGTAAACCAAATCCAGAAGAATGCTAAGGACATCGATGCTCGTCTCCGAGCTATGGAGCTAGCTGAATTGTTCAAGGGTCCTCCACCCCAGGTCAAAGAGGACATCCTACCAAGTTGTAAGGTAAGTCAGTGTCTTGCATTTAATGCTTGGCATCACGGACAAAGGCCACATAAAAATGCCCTTGTCTTTGAGAACTTGTGATGATTGAGTTATTGTATTCAAATGTGATGAAATTGATGATGACTTTTGAAATTATTGTGGTGAGGGCAATGATGATGATGATGAGGTGGAGGAGGAGGATGATGATGATGGTGATGGTGATGATGATGGTGGTGATGATGATGATGATGATGATATTGGTGAGGAGGAGGAGGATGATGATGCCACAAGTGCAGAGCTGCCAAGTAGTACTGATTTTCAGTATTTAGTGCTGAAAAGTGAGAAGAATACTGATAGGTTAATGTAAAATACTGATTTATAAAGTTTCAGCTTTATGTGTTGTCCTATGGTATTTTTTGAAAATACATATTTCCTCACCGAAATACTGAATTTCAACTGTAAAAATACTGAAATGTTCTTTTTCAGGTTGGCAGCTCTGCAAGTGTATTCTTGTCACTGGGGTCAGACTTCTTTTCCAACACTTATCATTAGTCATTTTGTTATGTTATCCCTTTCTTCAAGGAATTCTATGACCACATTGAGAGAGAGAGGCTTCACATGTACGAGACTTTGTCCAGGAAGTATCGAGCAATAGGTCCTTTGCTAACCAAGATGGAAGGTCTGGTCGTCCATACCAACACCGGGAAGTCTCCACGTCTTGCTGCATACTATGCTTTCTGGGAGAGGAGGGTCTATGAAACTCTGACGAGGGTAAGATAATTATAGATAGTTTTATATATTATGAAGTGAAGCCATCCTGGTCTCATTGAACAATGATTTTTAACCATGTCTTAGAGTTCAAACCCAGCAAAATTAATTCTTGTAATGCTTTAATAGCATCTATATGGTGGCTCAGCATGTAGATGATATGCATAGAGTTGCATTATATAAGTGATGCTATTATCTTTCCTCCGATCCCTTCAATGATTAAAGTGTGTGTATAAGGCCTTATATTTTATCTAATGTCATTCCAATTACTTTATTTAGTTTGCTATATGCTTATTTTTGTTCACTCTGTCTGCTCACTTATAATAAATGGAAGCCATTACATGATATTTTGTTAAATTTATCATGTAGTATGAGTTATATTGCCTTTTTTTAGTATTATGTAATGAATTTGCAATTCTACCGTTATTTTGGTATACATGTTTCAATAGGTAATTGACAACATTCTTCATTTTCCTTCTCGATGCACTAGAAAGAGTTGGCACTACTTAACCCTATCTAGGCCGGGGTATTTTGGGAGTTCCTATGGCCGGGGGGGGGCCTCCCAGGCCCCCCCCTAAGATCTCAGCCGTCGACCGCGCGATCGCGCCGAAAATTGGCACGCGGGTTGCCTGGGGCATAATCTACAAGATTGTATAGTAATTTATTTCATGCGAATCGCTATTAAGTGATTATGCTAATTTATGCGTAATTAGTATGCGAAATCATACTTTTCCCTCTAACTCCCTAAATAAAGCTCTAAATGTACTAATTTTTGGTATAGGCACTCTTTGTGGTGTCCTTAGCAAGTGTACATGAAAAAGTTGTGATATCAAATCATTTTCTTATGTATTATATTGTTTTTGCAATTTCTTATGTATTTCTTTGTTTTTTGACCTTTTGTTTTTCATTGTTTTTTCAATGAAATTTGTTGGGGACTCTTCTGTGATCATAAAAAGCATAAAATGAATATATTTAGACTAGAAAAACTAAAAATAATCATACATTTATGAATTTTGGTTGAAAACACAATTTGCATTGACTTTGTACACGAAATCATGTTTTTGAGCAATTTTCGGTCTGACATGCACTTACATAATGTTGCGTAATTTTGGAACCACATACCCGGATGACGCAAAATTGGTCTCAAAAGTTGCGCAAGACTTGAAAGTAAAAAGTCAGCAAGCAGCGCGGTCAAAAAAATTCGCACGGCGAAAATATTGCGCGATTCGTTGAGGGGGGGGCCTCCGAGGCCCCCCCCCCCCGGCCTAGATAGGGTTAAACTGAAAGCCTACTCACTGATCACATTTGTTTACACCAGGTTCTCTTTTCTTTGTGTTTGTGATTAGATGGTGATTAGGAATCTGTCTGAGTTTAACCACGACTTGGTAACCAACAAGCCTCTGTTCCAGATAGAAGCCATGCTTTCTGCTCCTGAGATCATCCTAGCACCAGCTGCAAATGAGATCTATAAACTCACCATGCAGTGTGTTAGAGACCTGGTTGAAGGGTAAGTCATGAAGAGGATAATAATGATGATGGTTATGATAAAGATTGGTCATATCTCACTCCCACTGTCACGATGCCACGATTGGCTTTTCATTGCTGGTTGTGAAAAAATTTGAACAGTCCAATGTTTTTTTTGATCGATACGATTGCCCTGACTGATCTGAAACGATCACTTCCATGACTCCACAAATAAGACCATGGATTCAATCTAAAAACAAATCTTGACAGAGAGAAGTAGGTATAAAAATTGTGATGGTAATGATAATGTTGATGATGATAATATTGATAATAATAGTTGTAATGATAGTCATAATCTCACTGTTATTATACTATCTCCTGAATAAAACAAACTTTGTTGGATAAAACATTCAAGTCCTCTCATGAAATGCCACTCTGAAGTATTATTATGAATTAATTGTTCTATTCTTTTTGGGTTTGAATTTGGTTGCAGCACCAAAAACTTTGTCCGTTGGATGCATGGTACGTGCATTGAGACCCCGCCCCAGAATGTAGATGGGGAGGATGAGCCATACATCTTCAGTTTCTTCTCAGACATCTCGGCAGATCCTGCAGTCATTGAGCTTGTCCAGACGTCCTCAACTTCCATGCAGAAATCACTTACCAATCTCACCAAATACCTCAACAGGTTGGTTTCTCGAATGATAGAGTCTTCTCAACTACTCTTTATTATCAGTCCTTTTGAGCCCAAAACTCAAAGTATTTTTAGCTGTAGTTTGAGCTCAGTCACTACATCCCTTTGTGATTCAGCAAACCTTGATTATTATGTCTTTACATTGCATGTCACATGCACTAATGTCTTTAATCACTTCCAGAATTCTTCAGTTGATATTCTGTTCTTACTTCCAGCAACCTTTGTGCTTTATGCATTCGATGAATATCCTACCCAGAATGATATAATAATTTTGTGTGTGTGCTTGCAACCCTGGACAAATTAGTTTGCCTCTAGAAGATATAAGTTGGGTTAACCTTGTACAACAAAGAATTTGATTGGTCTGCAGTCGTTCTATCTTTGCCTCAAAAGAATAGTTGCTTTCGTCTGCAAAATCTGTTGATGCCTCATAACCCATTGGCCCATATTCTAAAGTAAGATTTAGACCATGGTCTAACTCTGCACTAAGGCCAACATTGTCAGAATTTTCCTTACATTGTATATTTCTTATGATTACTGTGCACTTCTCTAACTCGTGAATGGTAAAGAAAGCTATCTTATAAATCCTTTTGAAACAGTTAAAAATGAGTTTAGAGAGAAATGAACTGAATTATACTGTAAGAGATTTATGCCACTATTGGCTATCCATAGTTAAACCACAGCTTTAAACCAAAGTTTGAATTAAACCCAACTTCAGAATACGGGCCATTGACTTTGTACACAAAAATGTTGTTTCATGAAACAAACAGTCCGTGATTTTCCTTTACAAATTCACTTTGAGCCAATCAGATGCAAGGATTTCGGTAGCTTACAACAAAGGTCGATGAATATAGTTTTGTTTGATGAAACGCTCCCTTGGTCTTCAGGTGTAAATCCATTGTTATGTTCATGTGTGACCTAGGTGGAAGCGATACAGGCCTCTGTGGAAGCTGGATAAGACCATAATGCTGGAGAAGTTTGCTGTTAAGAATCCAACCTGTGTTGCCTATGATGACAAGCTACAGTTCTACTCTAATCTGGCCACCGAGGTATGTCATAAACCTTGTTTTTCCGAAGTTACTTGATGTGAAGCTTTGAATATGCAACTTTTATTGTGTTTAATATTTAGTCAACTTCCAGGAACATACTGCTTAACATTTTCTTCAAATAGTAAGAATATTTCTGTTGAAAAAGACTTCTAGTTGATTATTTTGCACAAAAACTAGAACTTCAACTATGTATCAAGTATTCAAGTTCTGTTGGTTATATGAAATGTGACTTTTAATGTGGGCATGGACATTTCTATCTGATACAAATCTGTGTTAAAAACTTCTAACACAAAATATACAATATACAGTCAATTGAGTATAACTGCAAGTACGTGGCAGATCATTTGATAAAGTAACAATTGGTTGTATACCAGTATTAATTCAATTTTTCATGTTACAACAGGGGTTTTCTCTGTGCATATACTTTATTTGAGAACCAATTATTACAATTCTGCAATGCAATTATCACCATATTTTTCCATAAATATCCCAAGATATCAATCCTCAAATATTTCTCTTGCCTCAATCTTCTCTTGATATGTTCAGGTTGGGAACCAGCCCAAGATCAAGGATGAGGATTGCATCCGCCTCCACATGAAGCTCCTTGCTGATACTGTCAGAGACCACGCCCGTAAGTGGGTGGAGTCCCTTGGGCAGCTTCTGCAGGATGCAGTCAAGGAAGACCTGATGGGCCTCAAGACTGAACTCACAGTAAGTTTCACTGCCATATTTATCTTTTTGCATGCAATATGATATTTACCAATGTGTTGATTAATGTTGATTGTTTTTATCATGTATTTTATTTTTCTTTACCATAAATTTGTTATTTTCCTTTTGCTTATAAATGCACTGTAAATTTATTAGCTAGATACATATTTGTAAGCAAATAAAATATTTCCACCCTGACAGCTGCTGTCTGAAATCTGCTCAGATTATCTTTTGAACATTTATAGATACCTTAACCTTTATACACTGATTACATTAATGTAGATCTAAATTCTGTGTTTTAGATTGAGAATCCTTCTCTTCCATTTCATTTAATCACATTAAAATTCACTACACTGATTAATGCTCATAGTTGATGATTATACTGTTTTACCTGTAGTTGTGACATTCATCAGAAATGAAACAATGGATCTTTTGACTTATTTGTTTTTAAATGAATGTTCTCTCAGGGCTTGGCTTCTGACCTGAAGAGGGCTCCCGACACGCTTGAGGACCTCAAGTTTGTCCTGCGCGTCATCTCTGACATCCGTGACATGTCCCTGACCGTTGAGATGCGCATCGCCGATATCCTGGAGCGCTACCGCACCTTGTCCATGTACAACCTCCCGGTGTCGGAGGAAGAGACGGAGACCTGTCAGAACATCAAGCAGATGTGGGATGATCTCTTCTTAGAGTCCAAACACGTGGACGCTAGTCTGGTGGTTGTCAAGAAAAAATTCACCGAGGTATGTCCAACATGTGCACTGTACCGTCAAAATGACCTCAGGCGATGGTCCATGTAGGCTCCACTACACTTCACTACTGTTACCTCCTCTACACCGATGGTTTGGGTAGGTGTAGTGGAGGGTAGCGAAGTGTAGTGGAGACTACACGAACCATTGCCTGAGGTACCACCATTGCCTGAGGTACCTCAAAATCTACCCCATCATTCTTTATTGGCACCTTAATGTGACAATTGATATGCAGCTATATGACTTGAAGCAATGGATGTTTCATATGTCATCTTGCTGGCAGAAGGGCATTAGGATTTACACTTGTGACACTTCTCATTCTTCATGGTCATGCAGAAGGGTGCAGGTGCACTGTGCATATCGTGTGGGGCATGCTTGATCTTAATGCCTTATGCCAGCATCAGTAAAATGCTATTCACATGCAAACTACTGCCATTCTGCTTTCCAGGCGAAGATATCAGCATTCAATCTTCACATTCATTCATTATTCATTTTTGCCCCTTTTCAGACCTGAGATAATTAACACGTATTATTTTTATTCCTTTGTATGTTTTTTCTTCTCAAGACAAGCCTTTTTAAAAACTGTTAACATTTATTCCAAGGAGCAGAACAAACTAGTCTTTCATGAGCTTTGGCTCCATTTCATTTCTAGTTTATTTGGCTTTACTCTGTAATCGCGCTATCAAGTTATGAATCAAATTCAATAGTTTTAAATCATCATCTGAAACAACTTTGTGGCAGTTTATGATGTGCAGGGAGAAGACCTTTTTTTTTTTTGAATATTCATCGATTTGAAAGAAAATATTGCTGTGCTCTGTCACCCCATGTGTGAATGACTCTATGTTTCTCAGAGTTGTGAATTTAAAGTGATAATCCCTTTCATGACTTCCTACTTGACAGATCACTCAAGTGCAGATAGGTGGCTTCAGCACTGAGCTGAATAGCTTCCAAGAACGCTTCAAGATGAATGGCCCGGGAGCAGTAGGCAATGATCTAGATAAAGGTAGGAATGTATTTCTGTATCATGAGTTCAGGGACGGAAGGGGAACAAAACATCAAAATCAGATTAGAAAATAAGAAATCTATTACATTGTAAAGCTTTGCATGATTTCACAAAAAATTTATATGCACGTCGTGGTCAGGATGTAAATGAGGGAACCGATCGCACTAACCACTCACTATTTCTTTTGTATATCATGATATGTTTTTTTTTACATTATTATAGTGGGAAACATAATTTGATCCCTCCTTGGATGTGTGGAATTGCCATTGTTGTCACCAGTGCAGTGTTGACCAAATGGCAATTCAGCCAAGTTTATAGTAGTTTGTCTATTTGGTGTGAGATAGGGACTAATTACCTATGATGCTGGAGTATTAACCAAGTTGATATATATTGATTGAAGCCCTGGGTCCTGTCGAGCGGTATAGATCATACAAAATACCAATGAACTGTTCAAACATATTCCAAACCATACTACCCAAATTATTCATATCTAGTAAGTAAACCAGAATAGTAAGTTAGCAAACACTCTGCAATTGATGTGACACCATTTTGAACAGGGTAACCTAGAGGACCTGCCTTTGTGTTGCAATTCCTTAACGCCTGAGCATGCAATAATCGTCTATTTCATTCTTAATAAATAATAGGTGTGGAACTGCTGGAGCAATTTAAAAAAGAAATGGCTACCTATGAGAGAGACAGACAGGAGTTGGCCAATGCTGAGAAGCTGTTTGATCTGCCCATCACCATGTATCCTGAACTGCTTCAAGTCCAGAAGGAAATGTCTGGTCTTGATAAGATTTACGACATCTACAAATCTCAGAAGGTAGGCAGTAACATATTTCACACTTTTTGATTTTTCTTGAAACAGGGCTGCTACTTTTAAAGTTAAAGACTGAACTCTGGCTTTATCAACTAATTTTCAGGTCGTATAAATCTTATTTGTGGGTACAAAAAAGCTTCTTGATGATTGTCATGCTTTTGTTTTCAGTTCCAAGCAGCATTCTTGTTTGAATGATTGTTCTTGTTCTTCATATAATTCTGACTACCCTATACTTAGATATATCATCCCCATTTCATAAATCATATAGTCTGAGAATTTCATTGACAACAGCTACTGTACATCTGGGCCCCGTCTTGCAAAGAGTTACCATTGATCCGATCAACTTCAACTACATGGAAATCCATCAATGTCATAATTTTCTCTTTAGGAAATTTACACAATGTACTTTGTGAACAAAGATAAGCACACTGAATCGTCATGAAAACGATGAATGTGTGAATATACATCATATTTAGAAAAAAAGAAGAAAAATACGCATTTTTGATGTTGACATTTCTGGCTTTCCACAGTTGTTGCTGTTCAGATGAATCGCAATTCTTTGTACGATGGGGCCCCAATTGAGTGAAAGCAAGTTAGTTGGTGACAATTACAGATAAAACTCTATCATTGCATCTGATCAACGAGTAAGTCAGTGAAAATAAATGTCTATTAGCTTCAGGGAATTTTTCTTTGGACTTGATATGATCTGTGATATCTACAGAGCCCAAAAGGTAGGTTTATAAACAGACTTACAGTGAAAGGCTTTTGGTGAAGCTTATATTTGAGGCTGAACTTGCAGATTTTTCATCGGACCACATGTCACAAAATTATATTCCCCTTTATATATTAGAGTTCGCTACTGTGAATTGCCATACATTTTAAATCTAGCAAAAAATTATATGATACAACCCTACTATGTAATTAATTGTTGTATTATGTTCCCCTGTCATTCTACTCAGGCTGCTCGTGAAGAATGGGCCCAGACTCTTTGGGCCAACCTGAATGTGAACCACCTGGTTGATGGTATCGAGGGTTTCATCAAGTCACTCAAGAAGCTCCCCCGTGACATCAAGGGCTCCCGGACGGCTCAGATGGTTGAAGGACGTATGAAGGAGTTCAGGGATTCCATCCCACTCTTTGTGGACCTCAAGAATGAAGCTCTGCGTGATCGGTAAGCGGCTGCTGCATAGTGTGATTTGAAGATTTGACATGATTTGTGTCTTATTTTGTTTGTTAAGGGTTAGAGACGTGATAGGCTTGGAAGTTGTGCTAATGTTTTCTTCTTTTATTTAATAGTCTTTGAAGCATCCCGGTGTAGTGCCTTTGACTCTCATCTTTCAGTCAGAGGCTGTGAATTTAATTCCTTATCCAGTCACTAATTTTCTTCAGCAAAACATTCATCTTTATTGTATTGTTCTCAACCCATGTGAGGTGAATAGGACCGTAGCAGGAATTTATACCATGAAATGGAGAATATGAAGTGGCTACTCTGTGAATGCATGGTTTACTCCTGATGCCGTGGAGGGAGGGAGCAAGGATGATTGCCGCAAGTGTGAGGTTAATCCTGTCACCTCATTTCAATGAGAAAAAAAAATGGATTTAAAATTTTGAGCTACTGACTGACTGTCATGCTTGTTTTCCTTGACAGCCATTGGAAGGAGTTGATGATCAAGACAGGGCAGTCCTTTGACATGAATCCTGATACCTTCACGCTGGATAATCTCTTTGCCATGGAGCTTCACAACTTCAAGGAAGTGATTGCAGATATTGTCACCAGTGCTTCTAAAGAGTTGAGCATTGAAAAGGCAAGTTCTTTGTTCTGGTTCATTTCACATTTTAGGTTTGCAATTTTGATGATGATGATGGTGGTGGTGGCGATGACAATGATGATGATGATGATGATGATGATGGTGGTCATGATAGTGAAGCAGCAATGATTCTTAATGATTCATTATGATGATGGTGATGTGACAATGAGGATTAATGGTGATGATTATGGTGGTGGTGATGATGATGTTGATGATGATGGTGATGATGATGATGATGTGACAATATGGATTACTATTGATGATAATTATGATGGTGATGTTAACTTTTGATGGCAATAATGATGACAAACTATTACCATGTTCTGATCATACAGGGTATCAAGGAAGTGACTGAAGTCTGGGAAGGCATGAAGTTCAACGTCATCAAGTACATGAAGGGCACCCAGGAGCGCGGTCATATCGTGGGAGCCGTGGACGAGGTCATGCAGATCCTGGATGATAACTCCATGAACCTTCAGAGTATGTCTGCTTCACGCTTCATCGGTCCTTTCCTCAACCAAGTCCAGACCTGGGAGAAGAGCCTGTCCCTGATTGGAGAAGTCCTTGAGGTAATGCTTGTTGATCTGTGGTCCAGTGGTTAGAGCATTGGACTCATAATCGCAAGGTTGTGAGTTCGAATCCCTACTCTGCCATTGTCTCCACTTCGATAAAAAGGCCTGAGAGTAATATCTGTCGTCTATAAGGTCAGCCACTATGACTGGTTAACCTAGATGCAAAATGTTTCCTAGTTTATTGGTCATATACCAGCTTGGCGTTTACCAGCAAAACGCTGTCATGCCGAGTTCCTGCGGGAGTTACCATAAACAGGAACAGAAACAGATCTCTCAATATCTCGAGAGGGACTAAATTCCTGTGTGCCTGAAGTAATATCCCATTCCCCTCACTAGCCTGCAACATTGTGTGAAATATTTGGATAATGAAAATTTGTGTTGTGCAGAAATTCCCTGACCCTCCTGCACTTTGATATCCCTTTTTTTTAATATTGTGTTGAATATTTCTAAATATTGGGTATGGTTGCATCATTACAGTAAAAATATGTGATAATCTTTGTGGAATTAAACATATCCATTCCTTCATACCAAGAAGGTATGCTACCTGTCACAGTGTCACACTTTATTGTGGCAAAGGAACTGTCAGTTTTCGTCCGTACACAATTTCTGTCGTAAAATAAATTAAAGGAATTCAATAATGTGTTTTCATTATCAATTTCTATCACCTTACCTTACATATCTGCATTATTTGTATATTTGAGTCCCACAAGAAACCACTCATATTCTATTTTTTATGTATATGTGGAATAATGCAGGTTTCAAGCCTGCACGGCAATGTCATTTCAAGCTTAATTTGTTCAAGGAAGGTTGATACTGATCTAATGCTGATTGTTTGTCACCCCTAGGTTTGGCTGGTAGTACAGCGTAAATGGATGTACCTGGAGAGTATCTTCATCGGTGGTGACATCAGATCACAGCTTCCAGAGGAGGCCAAGAAGTTTGATGCCATCGACAAGACCTTCAAGAAGGTACATAAACCAGTCGTGTCATTCAGTCATTCATAGTGATCATGATTCTACTAATTATAGTTTGTGGTTTTATAGTGCATAATACATAGCAAGATAGTATGTAATTTTGTGCATGAAGGAAGAAAGAAAAATTAAAATATGGAAAAGTGAATAAGAAGGAAGGAAGTAAATGAAATTAGGCACTGAAATAGGGCATTATGCTCTCATCAGAAGGTAAACATTCAAAATAATTTTTTTAACTCAACTAAATGATATAATCATATATAATCTCTTGTTGGTTAAGGAAACTTCCATGTTCCTAGACAAAAGATTGTGTTTAAAAACACAATCTAAATCAGATTTTGTTTTAAAAGATTCTGAATCAGAGCTCTAATATGGATGGGAACATAACACACAAAGAATATGTGGATTATACTTTCTCTTCTGTACTTATTTTTTTTTCATATGAAGATAGAATTAGTCCAGACTATTCAGCTCTTTCACCACTCTACTGAACATATAGGAAATTTGCATTTCAACTTGTCAACAGGCATAATTATGTTACATAAAGGATTACAAGATGTATGTTCTGTCCATAGATTTAGAGATTATAATTTTCTCCCCATTTGTAGATCATGCATGATACCGTGGCGAATCCAAAGATCAAGGATGCCTGCCACGCCCCAAACCGTCTTCAGGATCTTGAGATGATTAGCACCGGTCTGGAGAAGTGTCAGAAGAGTCTCAACGACTACCTAGACTCCAAGAGAAATGCCTTCCCACGGTTCTTCTTCATCTCTGACGATGAGTTGCTGTCTATCCTCGGAAGCAGTGAGCCTACCTGTGTGCAAGAACATATGATAAAGGTGACATTCAGGATAAGGTTTCATGAATTGACTTCTTGGTGTTATTCGCTGTTCAGTTTCATAACTAAAATCCTTGCATATGATTGGTTATCAGGAAATTTGCTTGTAAAAAACTTTGACAAGACACCTTATATAACATTCCCCTGATATAGTTTGTATGGAAACCCTTGATTTTTGGGAGGAGCTTTTGAAAGCTTTTTTTAAGCATCAGTGAACATTTTTTATACCTGGTAATATTTCACCAAGATTTAAGTTGACTGCTTGTAAGTCTTAGCTGTATGCTGTATTTGATACATTACTGCATTGGTAAGCTTATGTTGTTATCCAGAGGGAGGGGGTGGGTATTGTGACATGCCCATTATGGTTCTGTATACCATGTTTAAGATAAATGAGGGACCCAATATCGAGAGAAAATTGAATCATTACAATCCCCTTCCTTTCATCAGATGTTTGACAACATTGCCTCGCTGAAATTCCAAGAGGGTAACAACAAGGAGACGGTCGCCTTGGCGATGGTATCAGCGGAAGGAGAGATGATGAACTACAGACAGGTTGTAACAGCCGAAGGCAGGGTGGAGGACTGGATGACGTGTGTCCTGGAAGAGATGAGGAGAACCAATCGACTCATCACCAAAGAAGCCATCTTTACTTACTGTGAAAGCAAATCCAGGTGAGTAATGGTATTTCATCTTTTTGGAGTGTAGTATGAGTTGCACCAAGCTTTGTTGCATAGCGCAGTACGTGTGTAGAAACATGTTTTCTCTACGAATTTGACTGTTCACAATTGCTTTATCAAAAAAAATTTTACAGGTCACTGAGTAACATGGAATTTGCATATTAGAAAACGGAGAAGTAAGGAGTTTACCGGTATGTAAGATTATTATTGATGTAAGACAGTCTTGTGCTGAAATGCTCGACCTTGGCCTTAGGGCCTACTACTTCAATGCCTTGGCCTTGGACATTCAGACCTTGTCCTTGTGCATGTCTAGGGGTTGTCCTTGAGCATGTCTTGTCCTTGAGTGTTTGGGCCTTAACTTCAAAACTGATGCAAGATAAAAGTATTGTTGAATTTTCATCTTGAATATTCCAGGGTGGAGTGGATGTTCCTGTACCAAGGTATGGTTGTCCTGGCCACTAATCAGGTCTGGTGGACGTGGGAGGTCGAAGATGTCTTCCAGAAGGTCAGACAGGGTGACAAGGTTGCCATGAAGACGTACGCCAAGAGGATGCATCAACAGATCGATGACCTTGTCGTCCAGGTCCGATCACCTCTCTCAAAGAATGAAAGGAAGAAGTTCAACACTGTTCTCATCATCGATGTGCATGCCAGAGACATCATCGATGGATTCGTGAGAGACAGGTAATGAATGGATACTCAAGGCAATGATGACATCATCAGCCTGTAAGCCACCACATGCTTTAGGATTGGTCTAAGACCAAAAGTTTTAATGATTATAGTTGACTAGAAGATTAAAACATAAAACAGACTGCTGTTCAAAGTCCTAAATGGCAATATATGTCTACATACTTAAAAATGTATTGTTATTTCAATCCCTTTCATAGGTATATATGCAATTTTTAGCAAATTAGGAGATTGCTGCAAACTAAAGGCTTTTATATCTTTTTTTTATATTCTTTCAATCCAATAGCTATCCTTAGCCTAAAAAAGATCAAAAGATTCTATTTCTTTATATTGTAACTTTGCAAAACACTTTCTTTGCAATTTGGGTTGTCTCACCTTAATTTCACTTATGAAGGAATAACTTAAACATGTTGATGCCAAATGATTGGTGGTAAAGAATGATAGATTTAATGTAATATCAAATTAGAAGATCAAAGCATTATACTTGAGGGTTAATTGTACAAACAGTAGAATATGTGTATATGTTATTAAGATTCATGATATATTTTCTTTCAGTATCCTTGATGCCAAGGAATTTGAATGGGAGAGTCAGCTACGATTCTACTGGGATCGTGAGCCTGATGAGCTCAACGTGCGTCAGTGCACTGGAACCTTTGGCTATGGTTATGAATATATGGGACTGAATGGTAGACTGGTGATCACCCCTCTCACAGACAGAATCTATCTTACACTCACACAGGTAGGTCATATGAACTTTGTCACCAATCTTTAAAATCATCAATGCATATCAAGTTCCTGAATTACTTTCTAGTGACGACAAATGATAGAGTAGGCTTATATATTTCAAGTTTATTACATAAGCTGAATACATCATAGTTTTATTTCCATGAATTTTTTGACAAATTCAAATGCTCCAATACAATCAGTTATCTTTCTGCTTTCAATATTTCATATTTACAACAATAAAAGTCATGATTTTGAAAAGTGAGGAGGAGTGGGGGCCACCAAAATCAAAGACAGAGCTTAAAGAATGTGGTCCTCCATTTTAAAATGAATTGCTATAAATTAAACAATTATTGAAAGGTAATTCAATATAATCAGCCAGGTATTGCATTAAAAGACCAAGTAAAATTATAGTATCAGGTGGGTGTTTCATAAAGCTGTTCCTAAAGTTACGAACGACTTTACGCACGACTGGAACATGTTCTTAGGTCATAAATCAATTACAGAGGGATATCACATACCACAAGAAAGGATCACCAGTTGTGCGTAAAGTCATTCGTATCTTACGAACAGCTTTATGAAACACCCACCAGTATTCATTGAAAGTACTCTCAATTTTTTTTTTGTGTGTGAATAGGCCCTGTCTATGCAACTTGGTGGTGCCCCAGCTGGTCCTGCCGGTACTGGTAAGACAGAGACTACCAAGGATCTGGCCAAGGCTCTAGGTCTTCTCTGCGTCGTCACCAACTGTGGTGAGGGCATGGATTACAAGGTCAGTCATCACTTTAATACTCTTTTTATACAATGAATATTCTTCAGGTGTCCTGGGGTGCTTTGCAGAAAGGATGGAGGTTTTTTCTTTGTGTGTGTGTGTTTTTTTTTCCATTTACACAGTATAACTTTGAACAGTATTCACTTCGTGAATCAAAAGTTTAAAGGCCATGATTAACATTGTTTTAACCTTAAACAATCTATGCTGTAGGATTCTATTAGTGTATGTGATGTTGTACAAATGAGCCCTGAATAGTTTCTTCTGAAATTATTGTTTAGTGCTCAAAATAGTGAAAGAAAATAATGTACATATAATTCCATATACTTCATATTTGGAATCGCCAGCTTTGAAATGAAATGATGCCTTTTCTGTCTGCACAAATACATATATTTTTTTCATCCTGAATGATTTTTTTATCCACATGAACAATATCAAACACAACACACATTGAAGTGAAGGAATTTTTTTAGACAAGATCTTTCTGTTGTTAATTATTAATGGAATGAAATTGTTTTTCTTTGCAGGCTGTCGGCAAGATCTTCTCTGGTCTAGCCCAGTGCGGTGCATGGGGTTGTTTTGATGAGTTCAACCGTATTGATGTCTCAGTACTCTCCGTCATCTCATCCCAGATTCAAACCATTAGGAATGCTCTCATCCATAACCTCAAGAGGTTCCAGGTAAAAAGAATGAAAAGGTTGCAATTTGATACATGTATTAGGCAAGTTTCCATACAGTCAATTTGCACTTCCAAGGATTTTTTCCACTTCTGGTCTACATTAAATGGAGTAATCTGTACACCATGCAGCAAAATGTTTGGGGATATATGAGAATTCTTTAATAAATGAGTTCCAAAACGGAGGCAACTCTCATGGCAACTGCTTGCACCCACAAGGAAAAAGAATATTCCTTTCAAGCACAAGTCACAGTATCATTGTTTGCAGAAAAAAAAGCTTGCTCAAAATTACATTTTAGTGGCCTATGTGAGGAATCTCACAGTAGACTTGAGTGCAACTTCTGTCAGTTACTGACCTGGTACTGGAAAAGCACTGCTGCGATATATCCATAATGTAAATGATTGATTGGTTCAAAGCACACTTGTTAAAAGCATAAATATTTTTCTTTGAGGCTCCATCACATTTGGCAATAGTCGCATTCATGTCACTAAATTTACCATATTTTTGCAACCTTCTACTGCAAATCTGTTTAGTGATTGATGAATTTTGACTGAGATAGACTGAGAGTAGTATGGATTGTTAGCAAAGGTCTTATTGAAACTCTATATTGATTTGAAATAGTGTTACTAAGACTAACTTTATTACCTCATTATTTCTTTGTACAGTTTGAAGGAATGGAGATTGCAATGGACAATCGTATGGGTATCTTCATCACCATGAACCCTGGTTATGCTGGTCGCACTGAGCTTCCTGAGAGCGTGAAGGCCCTCTTCAGACCGGTGGTGGTTATTGTTCCTGATCTTCAACAGATCTGTGAGATCATGTTGTTCTCTGAAGGTTTCCTCATGGCCAAGGTACGTATTATTCACTTCTATCAGAGAAAGAAATAATACTAGAAATACTAGTATGTCTGGAACTAAGAAACAGGGGAATGTTCATGAAAGTTGTCAGCACTGACAAACAGGGGAATGTTAGCTCTGACAAGTCAGTGAAATCCTTGCTTTTGATTGGGTAAGAAGTACTGGGGGCTGTTTCATACTGTTCGTAAATTATGAGCAACTTTAAGAACGACTGGTGATCCTTTCTTGTGGTAAATGATATTCACCATTAAATGTCTGTTGGTGTTTATTTAGCAGGAGAGAAAGGATCACCAGTCATTCTTAAAGTTGCTCTTAACTTACAAACTGCTTTATGAAGCACCCACCATCTCTGTGACTGTTGCTATGGTAACTGTCAGAGAACTTGTTAGTGCTGACACTAAATGGTGCCGTGAGCCATGCACTACTGGCAGAGAGGTGCGATAGATTCACTTCAAACTCAAACTGCAATTGATCTCAGTTCAATATAGTTAAGAAATAGGATTTTTATGTTTTAACTACATATACAGCTGTATATTGATAGGAAAGAATCTTATGCATCTCTCAGTATGACTGTAAGTTACTAGATTCTTGTATCGAGATGCCCTTTGAGTCAGAAGATGTCGAATATGTAAATTGTCAAGCATGCTTAGAATTTGGGGAAAACAACTTTAACTAACCTTCCGATCTTTGATTTTACAGGTGCTAGCTAAGAAGATGACTGTGCTGTACAAACTTGCAAAGGAGCAGCTTTCCAAGCAGTACCATTATGACTTTGGTTTGAGAGCTCTCAAGTCGGTCCTTGTCATGGCTGGTGAACTCAAGAGAGGCTCTGCAGAATTGCCAGAGGTAAACCTGACCTGTCTGATTGTTTGATTATTGAACCTCAGTTTTCTGGATGTTTGCTACCAGCCCAGTCACTGGTACAAAGATTGTTAGTGTTTAAACATATTTCTTTCCTTATTTTGATGGTAAATCTTTTTTTTTATCCTATCAGACACGACTTTTAGACTTAGTATAAAAATATGGAATTTGACTAAAATGCATTGAATGCGGAGATAATAGTCCACATGTACAGCTGTTTAAACATGTTTGCTTCATATTTCTGTCAAATGAATGAATTATTTTCATGTTTTGGATAAAGTCTTCCTATGAAAGAAATTCAAAAAATGTCTTAATGATTCTTTGTATAAGGTAGCGGTAGTACATCCAGAAATGTGTGAGTACTGGGGTAATGGATAAAGAATTGATGGAAAGTAACTTTGCATGCAACCCATTGCTGTATTTCAGTGCATGTTTCAATAATCGTTAGATGTCTAAAAAAAAAAAGATGAAAAAAAATGCCAAATGGCAAGTGAAGGACGTACCTTGGAATGAAAGTGTCCAAGAAATTTGAACACCCGAGGATGTCTAGTTCTCTAACCATACCTTCTCTCATTCCTCCCATCAGGATGTTGTGTTGATGAGAGCCCTCCGTGACATGAACCTTCCCAAGTTTGTCTTTGAGGATGTTCCTCTGTTCTTGGGTCTCATCTCTGATCTCTTCCCCGGTCTAGACTGTCCTCGGGTCAGGTATCCTAACTTCAATGATGCAGTGGAACAGGTCCTTGAGGAGAACAACTACATCCTGCTTGATCACCAGGTATGCAATACAGATAACTTGCGTATATTTATTTGTATCATTCTATGAATTGAAGGTAGTAAAGCATTTACACGATGTGTGCCTTACTGAAATATTGGGAATAGCCTGGATATAAGTAATACCCCATGTTATCATTTGCTTGACATTTAGAGTTGATTATTATCTAATGAGATTAATCAACTTACAAAATCAATAGAAAGTGTGGCCATGATTTTGAACAATTCAATTCTTAAATGTTTTTTAGTGCTTAATCAATTAATGCTTGCACTCAAATTGGGACCTCTTATTCAAATGGCCATCATTTTGCAAGTTTTTATATTGTTGATAGATTTTACTGAAAGTCTTGTTCTAGGTTGATGCGGCAGTCCATGGCTCTGCTACACAAAGGCTAGTAATCCGTTGCAAATATCAAACACAGATTCTGATTGAATGATAATATGTATGATAAAAAAATACATGCATGTATTTATGTGTTTGATTTGCTATTTCAACTTGATAGCAATTTTGGGGTTAGAGCCCAGTTATAGAAAGCAAAATTGATCGGTCATGACCAAGTAATAATTTACTGTGATCTTTGTGTTGCAGGTTGACAAGGTAGTCCAGATGTACGAGACCATGCTGACCCGTCATACCACTATGGTGGTTGGGCCTACAGGAGGAGGCAAGACTGTGGTCATCAACACCCTCTGTCAGTCTCAGACCAAGTAAGTGATTTGTACTTTATTGGTGTTTCTCTGGCAAATAGATGAGGGTTGGTGGTGCGATGTTTCAAGCAGTGAATTCCATTTGTGATTTGCGCCATTTTCAGCATCATAATGATTTGTCTGTGTGTCATCGTGTAATTATGCCTTTCTTAAGTCAGAATGGTATAATGAGGCAGGGAAAAAAGAACACTTTGGAAAATATTAAGAATTGTATGACCTGATTAAATTATCTGTAATCTATGAACATTTTGAGACAACCTTGTGTTTCATGTGGCATTGAAAAAGTAAATGTGTGAATTTGTTTTGTGTCTGTTTTATTAAAATTTATTTTGTTGTATTTTTATATCAGGCTAGGAATCCACACCAAACTGTACGTGATGAACCCCAAGGCCATGAGTGTGATAGAACTCTATGGTATCCTGGACCCGGTCACCCGTGACTGGACCGACGGTCTCCTCTCCAACATCTTCCGTGAGATCAACAGACCCACGGACAAGAACGAGCGCAAGTATATCCTCTTTGATGGTGACGTAGATGCTCTTTGGGTGGAGAACATGAACTCTGTGATGGACGACAACAGGCTCCTGACACTTGCCAACGGAGAGAGAATCCGCCTTCAGAAGCATTGTGCTTTGCTCTTTGAGGTCAGTTTAGGCTTTCCAAGTATCCTCTTCCAGTTAACTGTATATCTTTGGCCATTCTTGTGTACTTTGGGAGGTTCTTTCTGTTCACTCTATTTCTTGGCATCTTTTCCTAGTTGAATGTGTGTTCCTCCTTCCGTCCTGCTACTCTTGACTTTAGGACATAAGTATTGTGGTATATTCAAGGCTATGTGAACAACCTCATTTTGTTTTCCTCTTCATTAAATTGTATCGATTGGTATTGTCACATGTTTTGTGTTGACTGAAAGAACTACAGTTATTTCAAAACAATTTTTGCCAAGGACAATTTATCTACAAAAGGAATATCAAATTTGTAATGTTGATAGAGAGCGGAAATAATGTATCGGATGATTTAAAACTGAATTCAAATTCAGTGGAAGAGCCGTGGTGTAGTGGTTCAGACTCTCGCCTTGTAAACAGGGTCGTGTGTTCGAATCCCACTGCGGTCTAGCGTCCTTTGGCAAGGCGTTAATCCACACTTTGCCACTCTCGACCCACATGCTAAATGGGTACCCAGTAGGATGCGAAAGATATTGTATGTTTGATTTTGCCAGCGCCATAATGAGGCTGCGATGAATGCAAGGAATGCTCCCCAGGGAGTGGAAATTGTGCACTTTTCGTGCGGGATTGAAATGAATCCAATGACTGGGGTAATAATATGCTGTAACGCGCTTTGAGCCATTCTGGGAAAAGCGCTCTATAAAAATTGGCTATTATTATTATTATTAAATTGAACCAGTTATCAGATTCATCAAGAAATTGTAATATTGAAGCTGCTTCAGACGGGATGAATAACCAACCATTCACCATCTGATATCCTTGCTGCAGGTTTCTGACCTCCAGTACGCCTCCCCCGCTACCGTCTCCCGCTGTGGTATGGTGTTTGTGGATCCCAAGAACCTTGGCTATCTTCCCTTCTGGCAGCGCTGGGTCAATGCCCGTACTAACAAGGCAGAGCAGCAGGACCTGACCAGGCTGTTTGAGAAGTATGTCCCTGGGTGTCTGGACATGATCCTGGAAGGTATCACCGATGGCAAACAAGGGGAGAAGCTCAAGATGATAGTCCCCCTCACTGCCCTCAACTTGGTGAGTATTTAAGATTGGGTTGTTTCATAGTTGAACTTTTTATAAATGAGCTATAACAAGCCATAGGAACTCATAGTGACATTTCCAATGTTGATTGAGATTGTTCCTAACAAATCTTTGTTCTGTGGAGCCTACAATTTTATCACTAGTTAATCAGCCGGTTAAAAGCTATATAGCTTTCTTACTTTCTTGTTTGATTTTATTTTGGGGTCTCTGAACATAGATTTCATGTGTAGATTTACTGGACTGAACCACAAATTTTGGAGCAAATATCTTTAAAAAAGTTAGCTTTTGTATGCCCTACAATGTACCTTCTATTGGTAACGATTTTCAAAACTTTTTTTTTGAAAGCATCTGAATTTTGCATGCATGTCTCCTCTCATCGTTTGATCAACTTAGGTGAACCAACTGAGCCGAATGCTTGATGCCCTCCTGGTCAAGGAACTTGGTGAATCCGATGTCCTGGAGTGTTACTTCCTGGAGGCGTTGTACTGGTCCCTTGGTGCAGCACTCCTTGAGGATGGACGTATCAAGTTTGATAGCTACATCAAGAATGTTGCTTCTATGCCAACTGTCTCTGATGAGAGCGTGGATGCTGGACCTGGGGAGTTACCCGGTGTGCTGGATACGGTCTATCAATACTTCTTTGATAAGCAAAAGAATAAGGTCAGTAAATAACCTAGTGGTTCACAGTGTCCATCTTGTCTTTCCCATTTCAAAGGATCTGATGGGTGTTTCATAAAGCTGTTTGTAAGTTAAGAGCGACTTTAAGAACGACTGGTGATCCTTTCTTGTGGTAAATGATATATTGAATTGGCGATGGTAAAGCTTGTGAGAAAGGTTCACCAGTCGTTCTTAAAGTCTCTCTTAACTTACAAGCAGCCCTGGTGGTCTAGACTAATTCTTAAGTACGTTCATGAAAAGAAGAAGCATTTTAACAAGATCCTTGCACCTATGTCATGTGACGTCACCTTTTAACCTATCATGTTCTTTACTTTTATTGTATTTGAGAAGATTTTCCTTCATCGTCCTTCTTTCAGTGGATTGCCTGGTCCAAGGTTGTACCCAAGTACGTCCACGACCCAGAGAAGCGTTTCAACGAGATTCTTGTACCGACTGTGGACACTGTACGTAACACCTGGGTGTTGGAGCAGATGCTGTCTGTCAAGCAACCGGTCCTGTTTGTTGGAGACACTGGTACTTCCAAAACAGCCACCATCCAAGACTTCCTCAGGAATCTTGATCAAGACAGCCATGTAAGTCCCAATGACTTTTCACTCTTCATGGTTTTTGTAAGTGACATATATTAAAACCTTGGCAGAGGTCTTTTTCCGTAGCTATAATATTTTATTCATCCTATTAAAATAAAGATTGAATCCCATGTGTTCTCTTCACAAGTATTTGGTGTAGATTATTTTGTTCCCCTTTGTAGCCCCACCAATCAAAGTAATATTCGGGAACCAACATGTGGTTGGGTTAGTTTGAGTTACTTTGATGCAAATCATGCAACTCAAACTACTTTGCATTTGTTACTTAGCGATGCTGACAAACTTTGCCGTAGGCATTTTGTCAGGGATATTCATCATGTCTGTGACCTATGTCATGTATTTCCTTTGGGAGAGAGCTGGCGTATTAATACTAAAAGTATATTTGGGCTGTGTAAATATTGAAATTATAGCATTATCTTATTTTACAATTCTAACTTTTATTTGGTATGCACTGTACCCACCCTACTCATTTCACTTTCTATGATGTTTATATTTCTACTAATCATTCTTGGCTTTTTTTCCCTGTTTATTTTGAATAATGTTGGTTTCTTGTAGAAAGAGCCAGAAAATGAGAGTTATGGTCGTCTTAAATTGAAGACAGTGAGTAAAACAATGCTAGCAACAGTATCTGCACTGCTCAATTGAATGGCATTGTATCCATGACCATATTCAATATATTATCAGTCATATTGTATATCAACATATTATTCTATGTATGCACAGTGTAGATAATAGAATATATGTATTTGTATTTACTGTGGTATTGTGTTATATACTGAACATATATCACAATAGACAATAATAATAATATAGGATATTTGTATAGCTCAGGTATCCACCTTGGATATGAAAATTGATTGCACATAGATTTTTTTTAATTATTACTGTGGCCTGTGTCATATTTGCAGTTTGTAAGCTATGCATGACTTGAGTGTCTTTATTGACTGGAACATGTACCTGTGTTAATTGTGATACACCCAGACTTTTCCGCTGTGTTTTAACAAAGTTGGGCTGAATTTCTTATAATAGTGATCAATTTTGTTGACTTTTTATTGAAAGGCTTAAGAACAAGTTAGATCTTCAGCTCATATTTCAAGTTTAGCTGATGGGAATTAAAATGTTTGAGAGTCTGATATAGCATGCCAGGAGATGTTCCAGTCGTTTATTAAGTCATAGATACACATAATTGTAAGAAAAACTTTGTAAAAAAAAGAAAAAGAGAGAACCCCCCCCCCCCGGACTTGAGATGATATGCTCACACTTTTGTTTTAGTTGTTGATGAACTTTAAATCTTTTTGTTTCTGGTAGGACAAAATAATATGGGGTAGTAATAATTCTTATATTGTACTTACCTTGATAAATATACTTGCTGAGATAAGAGAGTACCACTATTCACCCTGAAATAAATTTGTAGGATCAATGTCATTATAGATCATTCAAATTAAAAGTTACTTGTCAAAATACATACTTCTCAAAAGTGTACTTATCAACATTCTGGTATCCACTTTGTGAGTATCACATAACCAAATTATTTTTAGTTATTCTTGTTTCTAAACCATTGATAATGTACCAGATAATGTTCTTTGCAATTAATTTCACACTTCTAGCAGGATACTTAAATATGTTTTTAGCTGATTAGTGCATTTTCAGTATCTTATTTTGTCAGGTTATTCATTTATTTATAGATCCTGTAGCTAGAGTGTCTTGCCTTTGTACTTGTTACTTATAGAAGTAGTTTAGATTTAGTCCTTGTATCTTGAAGCCTGTGTACTAGTACACCTTAAGTGAATTCGTCTTATATTCAAACGCATATTGCTGTTAGGGTCATATTATGTATCTCAACCTTTTGACAGCTGCTAAGATACTAGCAAAATCAAATCAGTGATAACAACTATTTCCATTTTCATCAATACCTTCCCATTCTATCAACATAAAAAACTGAATCTCCCATTCAATTTCTAATCATACAAATCCCCCATTTAATGCATTTTAAATTGATATGAAAAGACTAACAACAAAATATTACAATCATGACAGATTCATATTCTAAGAAAGAATATTCAAATATGATATGGGTGATAAAAAGGGTTGATGTAATAATGTGTAATAGGTAAACACATCCACAACCAGATTTTCTTCCAAATCATTTGTTCTGATTAGCATTTTAGCCCATTCACCATTTTGTAGGATTTCCAGTTAGGTTATATATGCATTTTGTCTAATATCCACTTGGACTAACATCATTTAGTCTATATGGTTTGAAGAACTGTTTAGAAATCAAGTTTTATGTTTAAAAGTGCTTACTATTTAGTAGATAAAATGGAAATTAGAACTTGAAGATGATGTGAATATAAACCCAAAGTCACACTTGTTGCCAGAGAAACTGTCTGAACATTAAGCAACTTTAACATCATATTTTGTTTTCTTGTTAATTCATACATTCAAATTTGCCTTCCTCCATCAGACTGTAATACTGAGTAATAAATGTATGACTCTTCAGTTGAATATCCATGAATCATGATTGTTAATGCTCTGCACACGCCTCTGTTATACAGTTGATCCTGTCCATCAACTTCTCGTCTCGGACCACCTCCATGGACGTCCAACGCAACCTGGAAGCCAACGTTGAGAAGCGTACCAAGGACACGTACGGACCGCCACCGGGCCGCCGTCTCCTGGTTTTCATGGATGACATGAACATGCCACAGGTGGACGAGTACGGTACCCAACAGCCCATCGCGCTCCTCAAACTGCTCCTGGAGAAAGGGGGTATGTACGACAGAGGAAAGGATCTCATTCTGAAGTACATCAGGGATATCGGTTTCTTGGCTTCTATGGGAAAGGTAAGAATGATTTGAATAATCGTTGTCTGCATCCTTTTGTCTTGAGAGATGATGATGTGGTGCTAGTAGGTGATGGAGTTGCACTTTATCGAGTGGCTGTAGAGTCCTTCCCTGGACTGGCAGTCTCTGGAGCACTTTGTACAGATGAAGGAAGTTGGCGCTGAATGAAATTGAAATGATCCTGTTAGAAATGATAGAAAAAGTTTGATTTGCTCTATACAGTGTTTATGCTGCTTCTTTCTCAATCAACTGGATGAAAAGTATTGAGGGAAGAGATACAACAACTTATCAAAATGTATTTTTATTAATACCATGTTTTATGCAGTCAGATCCTCATTGTTAGCTAGATTATCCATTCTTTAAATATTTTTTAAATTCGTAGTTACCATTTACAATGATTAATTTCTATCGGTAAGTTGCTTGTATCTAGGTTTCTAGTCTGTATACCTGTAGTACATTTTGAATAGTTAGTCCTATGGTCTAAAATAGACATCTTTTCCTACCTGTTTTGAATTGTATTCATTTTTGTGTAATGAAATGGTGGGGGGAAAGTTTGTTATATCTTTTATTGTCTAGGTTTTCTGTTAATGATATATCTGTAAAGTGCATTGAGACATAGTTTTGATGTGATAAGCAGTATATAATATAGAACATAATATTAATCGGACCTGAACTACCCTATGTTCCTTGTAAGACTTGTTGCCATTGTTTATGACTGTTTTATTTTCTGTTATCTAGCTGCAATCTGACTCCATTATTAATATTATTAATCATAATCGTAACTCTTTCCTACCCACCAGGCTGGTGGAGGAAGGAACGAGGTCGATCCTCGTTTCATCTCTCTCTTCTGCTCTTTCAACATTACCTTCCCTTCGGAGGAAACCCTGAATCACATCTATTCATCCATCTTAGCCGGCCATCTCCAACCTTTTGATGAAAGCATCCAGAAACTTGCCCCCAAGATCACTCAGGCGACCCTTGACCTCTACAAGGTATGTAATCAACATTGTCTTGTGTTAGCTCTTAACATCAGAGGGGATAGTTGAAATAATTCTAAAGTCATGAAACATTAAATTTGTTAATTATTTGTATTGGTATTGTACATTTTTGAGGAATATTTGTTGAAAGTGAAAGTGCAAAATGTTAAATTCTTCAGAATCATGTATCCAAGCATCACAAAGTTAGTCTCATAAGATGGCTTGGATGAATAAATTAAATTAATTGTGTATCTTTTTTTAAATCTTCTTTTCACATTAGGTGATTGTTGTGGATCTGCCTCCTACCCCATCCAAGTTCCATTACATCTTTAACCTTCGTGATCTGTCTCGCGTCAGTCAGGGAATGCTACTGACCACCCCTGATCGTTTCTCAGATGCAAAGAGTTTCATCCGTGTGTGGCGTAATGAATGCCTCCGGGTGTTCTACGATCGTCTGATCAACCAGCATGACAAAGACCTAGTGCAGGTACTCAACATTTTATTTGTCAGAGCTTCACCCAATCTCTGGAATAGTTTCCCTTCCTCAATAAGAAACACATCATCTGTTCACCTACCGTATCTAAAGTGAATAATGATGATTGTTTAAAAAATACAAATTATTAATTTTTTTTTTCACTTTTATCTACATCGGTCAAAAGACAACAGTGAAAGGAAAATAATATTTCTATCGTTGCTTTTAATATTCATATGAAAGCAGGGTTGTTATCTTGGGAGCTTCAATGGATATTGTATATCATGTCGTAGTCAAGGTTTTGACAGCCAGAGTTGTAGAAATCACAAAGATGATGTTTTTATGAGCATTGTGATGTATTACTAGTTCCTATCGAACAGTTCTTATTTGTAAGTGGTAAATTCTTTTCCTTCTGATTTATCTGTGTTTTATTGTGTTTTCTGATAGGGTATGATCAAGAATATTCTTGACGAGCATTTCCGTGAACATACTGAGAACGCCATGCGTGAGCCACTCCTGTATGGCGACTATCGCACTGCGCTCGACGGTGGTGAAGCCAGACTCTACGAGGACATACAAGATTACGATGCAGCTAAGGCACTCTTTCAAGAGGTAGACTTCTAGGAAATTTTACTCTCTTTTATTTAACTGCCAATTTCTTTACCTATTTTCATCACTTTGTGTATGATTTATTGTGGAATGCTTGAGCACTTCGTTGTCTCTGATAGTAAGTGCCACAATAATAAATCTCCTCTATATGAATAAATTTTTTGTCTGCTTTCAGCAACATTTGATAACAATGTACTGTTTGGTTTGTCATAGTTACATATGATTAGGATTTTGTTACATAGTTTCTAAATTTGTATATCGACCTGTGTCGATTGGAATTGTAATGAAGAGAAATCAAGCTTAAGGAGCTCTACGGTATGGTATCTTATTGAATGAATTTTTGTTTTTTATATTTTGCTGTAGATTCTTGAAGAGTACAATGACAGTAATACCCCAATGAATCTGGTTCTCTTTGACGATGCCCTTGACCATTTGACCCGGGTTCATAGGGTCATCAGGATGGATCAAGGTCATGCTCTTCTTGTTGGTGTCGGTAAGCAATACTCTGCATTTTGCTTCTTGTCTTAGACTCATTCTTAGCCACCTTCTCTCCTCCCTCCCCTGGCCCCCCTTTATATTTCTCTCCTTGTTCTTTTTTTTTTAATTCCCATGTCTCTTTCAAATATTGAGACCAAATAGAATGCATCTGATTGCTCATATATGAGATACACTGAATCACAAATGAAAAAAAAAGAACTTGCAGCTCATTTATATTTACTGGGTGTTAAAATTTTGTATCTTGAATTGTTAAACTCAGAATTAACTGTGTCAAAATATGACAATGGTGGCAACTTCTTATTGTCTGAAAACCAATCCCCTAATTCCTACATGTATGTGGAACTTTTTCTAGGCAAATGAAGGTTGCTACTTACATGTATGTCATAACTCTATAATCAAGCTTTTTCTGATTTCTCATCAAACTCATTTAATTTTGAGATGTGAGATGTTTGATACCCCAGTGATTTTTGCTATTTGGTTGAGTCATATACATACTTATTGATGGTATTTGTGGTTTCACCTATAGGTGGGAGTGGTAAACAGAGTTTGACCAGACTGGCATCCTTCACCGCCGGCTGTGAAGTCTTTGAGATCACACTGAGCAGGGGCTACGATGAGAGCAACTTCAGGGAAGATCTCAAGATACTCTACAACAAACTTGGCATTGAGAATAAGAAGGTCTCATTCCTCTTCACCGATGCCCATGTCGCACAAGAAGGTAGGTTTATGATGACCCCCCCCTTCACAAATACCTATTCTCCTTACACCATTAGTTTATAAAATGTTGAAGGATTGATTGATGAATCAGAGATACTGACTGTTAGCATAAGAGATTATGCATGCATTTTTTAATCATTATTTTTCTTCGTACATGGAAACAAAATTATCTCTTGCTTTCTTGCTTTGTAATCAAGAGGTCAAGTGTGAAAGTCCCTCTGGACGGAGCCAAACATTCTTTTTTCAAGGATTCAAATTCACATTTTGGTATTGTTCTTACAGTTGTTAAACAACAGTTGATGTAGAATGACTAGTGACAGATTTCCAAGGTCTTGCTAAAGAATGCTCCCTAGGGAGTGCAGAACGTGCATTCATGCGTGTGCAGGCAAGCAAAAATCTGATGACTTGGGAAATGATATTTCTGAAAAGTTTTAAATACCTCATTCTATATAAAATCGGAATACCTTTCTCACATCAAATTTTTAACTCCACATATTGGAAATCTTGTGTCATCTACTTGGAAAAGTATGATTTTCATTTTTATATTCTTATTCTATTGTTTTTAATTGCTTTAAGAATGAATTAATTGTTATTTCATATTTTGACATTTAGGTTTCCTTGAGCTTATGTATGATTTTGATGTATGATTTTCATTTTTATATTCTTATTCTATTGTTTTTAATTGCTTTAAGAATGAATTAATTGTTATTTCATATTTTGACATTTAGGTTTCCTGGAGCTTATTAACAACATGTTGACATCCGGCATGGTACCAGCTCTGTTTGCTGATGATGAAAAAGAGGCCATAGTTGGACAGGTATGTCAGTCATCTTTACATAAATCAGCAATCTAACCTTTCTGTTGTACCTGTGATGTATACTGTACAAGTTGCTTTTTTTTACATTAAAGCAATAAAAGTATCAGTTATAGAGGTGTCAGAATAATGTAAATAAGAATAAATATACTTACCATGAAAGATGTTATTTGGATTATGCATGATGAACATAAAAATTCACTCAAACATCATTTTGAAATTTTTAGAGTTCACATTTTTCCATTCAATTTATGGTCATTGTCCTGTGAAAATCTGTTATGGCACTTCCTCAAGATTACTGTTTTTTTTTATAATTTCCTTAGATGCGAGATGAAGCGACTAAGCAGGGTGTACCGCCCATCAGGGAAGCCATCTGGCAGTACTTCATCACCAAGAGCATCAACAACCTTCATGTGGTCCTAGCCATGTCTCCTGTAGGGGACACCCTGCGCACCCGCTGTAGGAACTTCCCTGGTCTGGTCAATAACTGCAGCATTGATTGGTTCATGGCATGGCCCAAGCAGGCCTTGGAAGCGGTAGCCACTGTTTTCCTTGGACATGAAGATGTGAGTGATTAGGAAGAATAGAAGATAGAACCTTATGAGGATATTACATTATTATTTAGCTATGAAGCATTTTAAATTCATTTATGTTAATTTGAGGTTAGTGGAGTCCATTTTATCATGTCAGAAAGCAAATGCTTCTTGGTTTCAAATAAACTGGAGGTGATTGGGGTGAAAACAAAGAGAGATTTGTTTTTCCTTATACAAAGACTTCACAACACTGTAATATAGGACAGTGACATTTAAATTGAATTAAACTTTAATGTAACCTAATTGAATGAAAAAATGCAAAACAACAAAAGTGGATATCAGAATAAAAAGAAAAAGAAAACAACCTTCCAAATTTCACGAATGTCATATCTGTAATCCAATAGTGATGCTTTTAACAGTTTGTCTCAGGGAGGACATTTTTTTCAGATTTTTGGGGATGGTACTTTTGGACCATAGTTGATACTTCAGTATGTTGTTAATAAAAATTATTCCTTTTTAGGTTAATGGGGTGTTGCAAGAAACTTATATTTAATCGTGGATTAAGCATATAACACATAAGTCTCAAATTCAAGTATAGTTTGGCATTGCCAGAAGGTTGATTAGCAAATGAAGAAAAATCAAAGAACTTGTGCTTAATTTTACAACCTATGCTTGATTTGGATCGAAACATGAATTTATTGCAACACAAACTTATTTGTGGATGATCACTTACCAATCTTCTTATATCTCTTGTACAGGTTAAGAGCATTCCAGATGACAAGCGTACCAGTGTAGTAGACCACGTTGTGTTTGTACACCAGTCTGTCAGCGACTACAGCACACAGTTTGCACTAAAGCTGCGTAGGAACAACTACGTGACACCCAAGAACTACCTTGACTTCATCAATACATACCTCAAGCTGCTTGATGAGAAAGATGAATATATCCTTTCTCAGGTAATATATTGATTTGTTTGAGTATTAGTGGATGAGTGCTAGAATGATGTTAAAACTTCCATTACAAGATTCTTTCGTATTTTTTTGATATGTCTTAAGTTGGTCAAGTTATTAATTTCTTTAACTTTTTAATGACAGTGTAAGATATTATGTCTCTTGCTGTCGTGTAATAACAATAAACAAAGACAAAAGTGTTGTTGGATAGTTTGGAAATTACCTTAAATGAGCAGGCAATTAATACCCTCCCAATATGTAGGGCCTTATGACAAAGATGGATGTTTTCATTGAGGAGAATGAACTTGATACAAAGCTCACAATTGTTCATTCATGGAATAATGTAATTCAATTTGTTGTATCAAATCAATATCAGTTGGTGCGGAGAGCAACAATTAAGCTTTTGACCCCTGCATTTACATCAACTATAGGTGTTGATAAACTATACCAATTACATCATTGTTAACTGAGTATGATCATCCCTATGCCAGCTCCATTTTAAATCGGGTGTTGTGGAGGATTTGAAAAGTTGTCCCAACACCTTGCATTCAATACCAAATTTGTAATGTGCTTCATCACGTTATTTATAATAAAACATCAGTTGGTGTTAAGAGCTATGGTTATTTTTTTGCAACCAGCATTAACATTGCTTTGACACCAGCCTCATTTCAGGTTGGGTGTTGTGGCTGGTGTCAATACTCAAAACAGCAACACCGGTGTCCAACGCCAAACATCTAATCACCCTATTTAGTATAGGTTATTTCCATGAACTTTTAACACCCTAACCTTGAATCTTTTCTCCTGCAGTGTAAGCGTCTTGAGGGTGGTATGGCCAAGCTTGTAGAAGCCAGCGTCCAGCTGAACGAACTCAATGAGAAGCTGGCTGTTCAGAAAGTAGTCTTGAAGGAAAAGAATGATGCTTGTGAGATTCTCCTGGAGGAAATCACAACCCGTACTGCTCAAGCCACTGAAAAGAAGACATTCGCTGTGGCAAAGGGAAAGGATATTGAGGAGCAGAGTGTTGTTATCAAAGTGGAAAAGGTAAATACACACTTTTTTTTTTTTTGGTTGGCATACAGAATAACTTACTACATGTAATTATCATCCAGGAGAAGGTTTCATTAAACAAATTTTCAGTGAAACTGTTATAAGCTACTAAAATCCTTGCATCTGATTGGGTCAGAAGAAATTATTCAGTGAAAAAATTGTTGATTATATCATCTACGAAACTCTCCCCAGTTGAAATTGGAAAATGCCACCTACATCTGTGTGTTATGTGCCAAAGTCCAATTTATGAATATTTTTATTATTTCAAATTTCTTAATTAACAAAAACAAAATAAGATATCACTCATTTCAATGCCATAATTACTATACTTATCCTGTTCAAATGATTTAATTCAGAGCTGTAGTGTCCTCATGTTTAGATGAATAAAATCCAAAAGAGATCACTTTGAAATGTTAACCTGCCCTATATTAACAATCTAAAATAAATGCTTTCAATCACAAATGCTTGATGCAGAAGAATTTTTTCATGAATCTAGAATTGAAAGATATTGATTCGTAAAGGGCAGTTCCATAACATAATCAAACCTTTTCTATTTCTGACCAATTTTGTTGAACTAGAAAGCAAAGACAAATTATTTATGGAAGGTCTTGATATACATGCTTTAAGGAATTTCCCATGAATCAATCATGTTGTTTTAATCTCATCTACAGGCTGAAGCTGAAGAGGCTTTGGCTGAAGCCATGCCAGCGCTGGAGGCTGCAAGAGAAGCACTGTCGGATCTCGATAAATCATCCGTTACTGAGATCAGGTTAGTCATCTCATTTCCGTAGCAAAGTTTATAGCAATGAAAATGTAATAAATAGTGTAATGGAGAAAAAGAGAATTTTTAAAATATTTTTTGCAGTATTTGGGGTAAAATTGGAACCCAATCAACCTAAAACAATCCTCTGGTACGCAAATATCAGCAAGTAATCACAAATTCAAGAAGACAGTCTGATGATATTGGTTATTTTGAACAAGATGTGCATGCATGCTTTTTAATTATGATTAAGAAATGTTATGTTTTTGATAGTTTCTATTGTGTTGCAGAGCCCTCAATCCATTATGCAAGGGTTAGCAATCAAATTCAAATATTGAACAATAATTCTGATTGGTTAAAGGAACAGTGTGCTTATGCAACAATGATTTTGATTTGCCATTGTAATTTTGCAATTAATCGCAAACTTTTATGCTACAGGGTCCTGAATTTATCCAGGAGCACCAATATTTTTATTGTATTGTTTGTATTGATATTTTTTCCTCTTGCTTATCCAACAGGGCCTTTGCTAAACCTCCAAAAGCTGTACAGATGGTGTGTGAGTGTATCGTGGTGCTCCGTGGAATCCGTGAAGTCTCATGGAAGTCAGCCAAGGGGATGATGGCTGAGGGGAACTTCCTCAAGTCACTTCAGGAGTTAGATGTTGATGGTATCTCACAGACACAGGTAGGGTCATTTCTCTTCTTTTACATGTGATTAAGGGTTGACAATCATGATGCTGGTTGTGGCAGCGATGGTATTGGCAGTGACAATGGCAGTGATAGTATTTTTTTTGTTGTATATTGCAGTTAAATATTAAGTTACTGCCACATGTAAATGCTAACATTAATGATGATAAAAATATTGCATTGATGATGATGATGATTGCTTGAAATGCTCAAATTTGTATTAAGTGCTATATAAATGCTGCATATTATAATTATCTTTATTATCATAATCAAGATGATAAAGATGGTTTTATGATGATGGCAGTAGTTATAGTTGTAATGATTATAATGATGATGATCAGAATTAGATGACGATTATTATGATATGATTAAGTATTTGTACTCTTATCATCGTGTTCGACAATATTTCTTGTGTGGATCATATATTCATCATCATGTTCATGTTATTTTTCCTCACAGGTGAAGACTGTTAGGAATTTCTTAAAGGATCTTGACACCACATATGAAGACATGAAGACTATCTCCTTTGCCGGTGCAGGTCTCTTCAAGTTCGTCACTGCTGTTCTTGGTTATTGCTCTGTAGCAAGAGAAATCAAACCCAAAAGAGAAAAGGTAAGAAGCTTGTTTTTAGACTTGTGGGGCTTTGCAAGAGACTTAGGGTTAATTGCAGGAAAGCGCCCTCTTTAATCCCAGCAAGCTTTAATTTAAGAGTCAGTTTACTTTAGTTTAGTTTACTCCAACGATGCTGTAGGACTAAGCCTGTTCATCGATCAAAGTAGATTGTCTATAGCTGCTTTCCTTCAGACAAATTAGATGTGCTACTTATGTTGGCAGGGGTTTCGTAGACAGCAAAAAATTCCATGAGAACACACGAGAATTGAAAATCACTCAAAATCATAGGCAATCAGCGTGTTGAACCAAAGATAGTGGGTCCAAGTCCATCCCAGGCATATGACAGAAGCCTATTTCAGAGACAACACTGTGTTACAGAGGAAAAAATCCTTCATCCCTCAGATAGGATGTTAAATGGAGGTCCAGCTTAGAGGATAGTCACAATCTTTGCATATAAAAAAAATTGAACATGTGGTTTTGGTTTTTAATCCGGGGGAGTATTTCATCATCATATTTGTCTGACAAGTTATTAGGTCTGACTACTTTCCTTGATCCTGATTGGCAAAGAAGCACGGATCCCATGGTAACTGTCTGATACAAACACAGTTTGTTAGCTAAATCATCCGAAAAGTCCTTTCATGAACTCTCCCTCAAACTACGTTACTCAGTACATTTAACTTTCAAAGGAAACATTGATTTTACCATTTCTCTGTATTTCTCTTTCTAGGTGGCCAAACTGGAGAAGACATTCTTCCAGGCTAAGAGAGACCTGGATCGAATCAATGCCGAGGTGAACTCCCTGGAGCAGGAACTTAAGGATCTCGGTCAGAAGTACGAGAATGCCATGTCGGAGAAGAAGACCCTCCAGGAAGAAGCAGAGATCATGGAGAGACGTCTCATTGCTGCTGATAAACTCATCTCTGGTCTGGGCTCGGAAAATGTCAGGTGGGCTTTTTTAGAATTCTCGCCTCCATTTCTGGAATAGGATTATCATCTTTCCTGTGTTACCTCTGAGAAATGAATAAATATAGTAATACTTGGCGGTAGACTTCAGAATCTGAAATCATAAATATCATGAATATTGGTGCTTTGAAACATTTACTTGATGTATAATGATTTGGGGATAGGTTGAACCCTCTTGAGAATAAGAAATGGGTTCATATGTCATACAACAGTATGTTAATCAAAATTAAATAAAAAGGGGGAAAATATTACATAAAAGGTTGTATTAGGAAGGATTTATGATGGGGTGAGGGTATTACTCTTATGGGCTATTTATTTCACTTGGTTACATCTGAACTGGGTAAGTTGTAATGGGATCTTTAAAGAGTGAAGTGATGTTGGAAGCTTCTTGAAGATAGTTTTTCATTTATGACAGTGTGGTTTCATCCCTGTTTATTGCAGATGGACAAAGGATCTGGAGGAGTTGCGCCAGCGTCGCATCCGTCTCCTGGGTGACTGCTTGGTGTCCTCGGCCTTCCTGAGCTACGTTGGCGCGTTCACGTGGGACTTCCGTGATAAGATGGTATACAATGATTGGCAGGAGGATATCAAGGAGAGGGAGATCCCCATCAGTGACCCGTTCAAGGTGGAGAACCTCCTGACCGATGATGTCGAGATCAGCAAGTAAGGCTTGGTTTGCCTTGATACGAGTCCAGTCCAGTATGAGTCCATACCATTGGACTTAATTCTTGAAGTTGATGATGGTGATGGTGACGACGAAGATGATGATGACGATGATGATGATGATGGTGATGATGATGATGATGATGATAGTGGTGATAAAGAGCGTTCTAGTGTTTGTGGTGTTTATATATTACAATAATGTTATTCATAGTGATGTTTAAAGTGATGAATGATTTTGATGGTGAAGCAGATAAATACCCCATAAAATTTATCCTTTCATAATCTATTAAGCATTAATGTTATCATTAAATTGCTTTGTTATTGTGAATTGATAGTAATTTATTATGGTCAAGAGTGATTCATGTCAGTTGTAAATCAAAAGAAATAAGATTGTTGCGCTGAAGGTTTTTATTGCTCTGATGCCCTTATGTAATGTACTCAATAAATCAAGATTTCTGTTTTCTGTTTCTGCTTCTGTTTATGATAACTCCCGTAGGAACTCGGCAGGACAGAATTTTTGCGTGTAAACGCCAAGCTGGTATATAACCAGTTACCTAGGAAACATTTTACGTCTTGGTTAATCAGTCACAGTGGCTGACTTTATAGAAGACAGATATTTCTCTTGGGCCTTTTCATTAAAGTTGAGACAATGGCAGAGTTGGGATTCAAATTTACAACCTTGCTATTATGAGTCCAATGCTCTAACCACTGGACCACACGACCCACCAAGATACCTTAAAGAAATTCTCCATTATACCTGTCATTTTGTTGTTTCTCTCTTTAGATGGGGATCAGAAGGTTTACCTCCTGATGAGTTGTCTATTCAGAATGGTATCCTGACTACAAGAGCCAGTCGTTTCCCTCTGTGTATTGATCCTCAACAGCAAGCTCTTAACTGGATCAAGAAGAAAGAGGAACCCAATAATCTCAAGGTATCTTAACCAGACATATCTTATATATTCATTCAATAGTCTTCTAATGACCCCATTGTCCTAAACATTTTAAAAATATTGTCTTTGGGTTGGAGGGGCAGATGATACACCCCCTCCCCACCAAAAGGTAATTAAAAATAAATGAAAAATTAGGGGAATAAATAGGGAGAGGGTCACACTTCCAGCATTTAAGACTTTCCTCATATTTCCTTTAATATAATATCTAGTGTGTGTTTCACAAAGCTTTTCGTAAAGTTACGCACAACTTTACGCATGACTGGAACATGTTCTTAGGTCATCAATCAATTATATAGGGATATCACATAGCACAAGAAAGGGTCACCAGTCATGCGTAAAGTCATTTGTATCTTACGAACAGCTTTATGAAACACCCACCTGGTCATTTGTTCTTTCGCATGTCAAATCTTTGATTCTTTTTTTTAATTGTTATTATTTGGGTGCTAGAATGTCTATAATGACTCCAATTTTGGGTAACCTTGAATAGTTATCTCATTTAAAAGAATAGGTATGTTTACATGAAGACCTCTTTCCTTGTCCCAATCGTGTTGTCTTTAGAGACAGATTTCATATTTGTCTTATTCATTGTTTTGTAGGTGTGTACTTTTAATGATCCAGACTTCTTGAAACAACTTGAGCTGGCCATCAAATATGGCTTCCCATTCCTCTTCCAAGATGTAGACGAGTACATTGATCCTGTCATTGACAATGTCCTTGAGAAGAACATTAAAGGTGAGAACAAATCACTCTCAGCATTAGTCATATTCATAGCAACCCTTAACAGAGAAAAGATCTATAAAACTTTCTGTCAGTTTGATTTTCATGCGCAACATGTCATGGGGGAGCCAATCAGATTCTCAATCAAATTTCTTCCCATCTGCTCGAGTTACAATACAATCTTTGTAGAATGAAATTCTGGTTTTAAACAAGCATCTGAACGCAGAGTTTATGAATTGATCAATTTGATTATGGTTAAGGAAATTCTGTCCAATTTTGTTTAATTACCTGGGCAAATTTGGATATTTATTAGCAATAGGGTATCCAAAATCTGCCAATCACATTGGGAATTTTCAAGATCTTTTGGAGTTAGAGTTAGGCTCACTTTTACATCACCACATCTCCGATCTCATAATAAAGCTGGTCATTGGGCATATCATATGAGGTGTTAAGACTTCCATAGTATGATATGGATCATTTTGTAAATTAATAAGAACAATAATAGGCATTTATATAATTCCATCTTTATAGAAATAATTCGTTCCGAGGCACATTGTTATTATTATCATTATCCTGGCTTTATCTCAAGCTGCCTTTCAACACTCCTTGCATTCAAGGAATTAATCCTGCCGGGTAACCATTCACCTCTCCTAGGTTGAGTGCAACCCAATATCGGTAAATTTCTTGCCGAAGGAAGACATACCATAAGAGGTTATGAAGCAAGGGAAGGCAATCTGAATTGTGCTTCTAACACCACCACCGATATTGAAATTACCCAATCTCTGAATTGCAATCTGATTTCTACCCTGAATTTTATGTGTAGGTGCTGCTGGTAGGGAGTTCATCATGCTTGGAGACAAAGAGGTTGACTATGATCCAAACTTCCGTCTTTACCTGGACACCAAGCTATCAAACCCTAAGTACACACCAGCAGTCTTTGGCAAGGCTATGGTTATCAACTATACTGTGACACTCAAAGTAAGGAACAATCCATGATATCTATTCTTTTTTTCAGTTTCATAGACAAATGCATGTTAAAGTATGATTGGAAAGACCATGACAGTTGCTTGACTTTGGTATCTTTATTTTTACACGAAAAAAAGAATCAGACTAAGTATGGCAGAAGAGCTTTATACTTGTAATTTCAGTTTTGAGCGGTTAAAATTTTCCCTACAGAAGTGGCATAGGGGATACAAACAACCCTGACTGCCATTTCAATGCGCACGATCAAGCAAAAGGTTTTATCACTCTTCCATGTGCAAAGTCAATGCAGTGCAGATACATGTACGACAGTTTTGGCTGACCACACATTTGTATATTCAGTGTGCCACAGCTGAGGTTTGTTTTGCTCTAAAGGACACATTTCCAGTGGGATATGTGCATTTCATCAAAAATTTGTGTGGCATCGCCTTGAAGGCCCCCACATATCTCAGAAACTATAGTAATTGCTGTATTGAATTTTGATTGTGTAAAGTGTATGATATGACTTGTACTTTCATTACCTTGAATCATTGATTTTGATGTTGAATCTTAGCAAAAGTTACTCACTTTACATTAACTGTCTTGATATTGTCTTTGACAGGGTCTAGAAGATCAGTTACTCAGTGTGATTGTTGGTTTTGAGCGTAAGGAGCTTGAGGAGCAGAGAGAACGTCTGATCCAGGAGACTAGCGATAACAAACGTCTCCTGAAAGATCTTGAAGACTCCCTGCTCAGAGAGTTGGCAACATCCACTGGTAACATGTTGGACAATGTGGAGCTGGTATCTACTCTCGAGGAGACCAAGTCTAAGGCTTCGGAAGTAGGTGTCTCTGGTGATAGCTTTACTGTTTAAAGTAATATTCAAGGAAGGTTTTTCATAAAGATTTATGTGTGACCGAACAGTAAAAGGGTGAATTTATCTCATCATTGGGTTCCTTTTTTGTTCAACTTTTGGCAAAACACTGAGACAAATGCCCACCTCATCCCGATCAGTGCCTGTTCTTACTCTCCTCTACTTGTTTCCTCTGTCTTCGGCTGTTTCCACCGTGATGTTTTAATGCATTTCGGGTTTAAGAAAAATATTGAAAATTGATGTAAATCAAATAATTCGTTATTATTAAAATAACCAAACTTGCCTTTACCTTGTCTATTTTGATTGTTCCCTCCCAGATGTTTAAATGCTTATTGGTTAAAAAGATTAATGGAGATTAATGAAAATCATTCAACAAGTAAATATCCTTATAACCACCACACAGGTTACAGAGAAGCTGAAGCTGGCTGCCACCACAGCTGTCGACATCGACAAGCTTCGTGACGGCTACCGCCCTGCAGCCAAGCGAGGAGCCATTCTGTTCTTTGTCCTGTCTGAGATGGCCCTGATCAACAGCATGTACCAGTACTCACTGGCTGCTTTCCTGGAAGTCTTCCAGCTCTCGCTCAAGAAGAGTCTCCCAGACTCCATCCTCGTGAAACGACTCCGCAACATCATGGATACCCTCACGCATAACATCTACAACTACGCATGCACAGGTAAGGATAAGGTGGCGATGATATCAGTTGTGAGAAAAATCATCGCTACGGTCGATAGTAGTGATGTCTGTTGAAAGTGACTCATCATAGGGTTAGGGTGGTGTGAATACTATTGACAAGAAAGCAATTATAGAATGAGTGATTGTCTATACAGTACAGATTGAAAGAATATGTAGAAATTTATTATAAATGATGATCAAAGTAATCCTTCTCAATTAGGCCCGTTTTGAAGGTCCATTTTTGATGTACGTGTACATGGCATGTTTTTCGGTCGTGTACACGTTGTAAACACTGTGAGAGCGAGTTATGTTTTCATGTCGACAATGACCCGCATCAACATGTCATAAAAAGGGGTCTATAATATATATAGCCTAAGTCACGGTTTTAAAGCTTACCTGAGAAGTTTGAAGTATCAATCCACAAAAATTGGTGCAAATTAAAAGTTTACTCAGCTTAGCAGCGCATTAAATTAATAAAGAATGCAAAAGAAAATCAGTGCAGGGCCCTAGCTAGCGCCGACGTTCGTTGGATGCGCATTTTGTATGCTGTACCGTACATGCATGCACAGATCGCTGCAGAATTAAGTGTAACTGAAGTTATCGATTGATTTTTCATTATTTTGTTGCCAATTTGAGGAGTGTTTGTTTGTAGGCTTGTAGCACATGTGTACGAGCGTATAACACGTAAGTTGTAGCAATGATCACTGTCGCAATTGGTGATTCTCAAATTGGCTCTGAGTGTGATTGAGCAACGCTTTTGAGACCGGAGCAGACCCATTTCGTGGTACAAAAACTTGAGTCTCCAGAATGAATGTGGATTAAATCGGCGATTTTGGAAGTGAACTCACTCTAGCTTAGTTGAAATATATTGGCATATTAGTGATTAAAACATGTACAGTGTCTGAGAACTAAGATTTAATGTGAGGCTGTGAGCTTGTTCACTGACTTTGTAGTCCCATGCAAGCTTCATGCAGATGCTACCGTGTACACGGTGATGGAATTTAGTACACGTGCACTGACTTGACCGTGCTTGTACACGTGTACCCGAAACGGGCCTATTCTCAATTAGATGTTAGAATAAGTCTGTGCAGGGTTTTGGAGACGCCTGTGTGTCCCAAGGCAGGAAAATTTCAAAGACTTCCGGTTGTAATATGATCACCTTTTATTGGATGCATCAGTAGACATGACTCAATGACTTGTTCTAAGAGTGAGAGAGATTAGAATAAAGTTTAAGTTTTTATTGAGGGAGAGATAATAACATATTATTACATCACTCTCTTCTGCAGGATTGTTCGAGAAACACAAGCTTCTCTTCTCCTTCCAAATGACCATCAAGCTGGAACAATCGGAGGACAACTTGCCCCAGGAGGAGCTGGATTTCTTCATCAAGGGCAACCTGTCTCTGGAGAAGAACCGTCGTAGTCGACCTCATAAGTGGATTCCGGAGCAGGGCTGGGAAGATGTAATGAAACTGACAGAGCTTGCTGATGTCTTCCACACTCTACCGGATGATCTGGAGAAGAATGAGAAAATCTGGAAAGAGGTAAGAGCTGAATTGTCTGTCATCCTTGGAAGTGATTGTATTATGGCATGGGACTTTTATTTCTATTTTCAAGATTCATATTTCAAAAAAAAAAAAAAGAAAAGAGAGAAATTAGCCATTGCATGACAAGAAAGTCAGGTAGCTTGCCTTCTGTCTGTCATTCATGTACCTGAATATGCACCAATTTAAACCAAACCAAAGGATCTGATAAGTTTCATGTAAATGTTTGCTTGGCACAATTTATATGTTATTTTTTTTATTGATAAAAATGATGAAATAATGAAAATAAGAATGATAATGTATTGCTTTTAATAGCACTTAATACATCAGAACAGCATCTCTAAGCACTTTGCAGATATGCTATAAGGATTATAACATCTCTATGCGCTTCAAAAGGACTTGGATATTATAACCCGGCTTAGGCTTGGCTGTGAATATTTATATTGCACATGCATTTCAAGGAATAATATTACCCTGGTCATCGAATCCTAGCTTTTTTCTTTCTTTGACAGCTACACAAGAATTGTTATTTTATTTTTTCACAGGTGTAGTGACAAAAATTGTTTATTTGTATTCTTATCACCTACAGTGGTATGACCAAGATGCCCCAGAGCAAGTGGCCTTCCCTATGAAATACAAGGATGGTCTTAACGAGTTCCAACGCCTCCTTCTGCTGCGTTGCTTCCGTGTGGACCGTGTCTACCGTGCCATCACTGATTTTGTCACGTCTCGTATGGGTGAGAAGTATGTCACTCCTCCTGTGATCAGCTTTGAGGCCATCTTTGAGCAGAGTTCTCCGCTGTCTCCCATCGTCTTCATCCTGAGTCCTGGTTCAGATCCTGCTAGTGATCTTACCAAGCTGGCTGAGAGGTCTGGCTTTGGGGGTAACAAGCTGAAGTTCCTTTCTATGGGTCAAGGTCAGGAGAAGGTAAGATGTTGATCTTTTTTATATGTTAGGGAGTGAAGAAAAGAGAACTTGAATCTTGGCATACAGTGGAATCTTTTGTTGGTTGGGGTTTTTTCTTGAAACTAAAAACATACAGTTTGAGACTGTACATATATGACTGAGTTTTACCAAGCTGTTTCCACTATGGAAGTAATTCAGAAAAGGAGTAGGTTTATCCTTCCCGTGGAAGGTTTTAAAAGAAAAAAAATTATCATGTTGCAGAACTCTTGCTTCTTGGCCAAGTGGTCTCTGTGATCTAATAAAGGTCTTTATATGAGCCACTCTTACTACATGCATAAACTAACGATGCTGTCAACTTTTGTATCTCTGTCAGGTTGCCCTTCAACTACTTGAGACAGCCATAGCCAGAGGACAGTGGCTGATGTTGCAGAACTGTCACTTGTTGGCCAAGTGGCTCCGTGATCTGGAGAAGGCTCTCGAGAGGATTGTCAAACCTCATCCTGACTTCAGACTCTGGCTTACTACTGACCCTACCCCAGCTTTCCCCATCGGAATCCTACAGAGGTCATTTAAGGTAAGTCGCAATTGAAAATATTCCTTCAATTCCTAGGTATTGATAATATCCAGCAATTTGTTTTATGTAGTGCTTGGTACATTGGAACAATTTTTGGTAGTGCTGTACATATTATAAGCCCAGTCATTGGATTCTAGGTTTAAATGGTCTTGTAAAATGCATTTTGAGGTGCTGTGGTCCTGATTCTTACCTTCTAGTCAGAGAGGGTTGCAGATGAAATCTGATTTGGTGCTGATTCTCGGATTTAGTTGGATTTTCATGATTTCTCTCCTTGAACAGGTTGTAACTGAACCTCCCAACGGTCTCAAGCTGAACCTACGTAGCACCTACCACAAGATCTCAGCCCAGGTCCTTGAGGACTGTCCTCACGAAGCCTTCAAACCGTTGGTCTTTGTCCTAGCCTTCTTCCATGCCGTGGTCCAGGAGAGGCGCAAGTATGGCAAGATTGGCTGGAACGTCCCCTATGACTTCAACGAATCTGATTTCCGGGTGTGTCAGGAGATCCTTGGAACGTACCTGACCAAAGCCTTTGAGCAAGGAGACACCAAGATCCCATGGAACAGCTTGAAGTACCTGATTGGAGAGGTTAGCTTTATATTGCTAGATATATAACATGTATATGTCCTGCCAACTTAAAGCCCACAAAAAGTTTGCCAAAAATATGTTCAGTTACAATCTTCCTTTAATGTCCTTGGAAATAAAATGTTCTAATCTGTTGAATATTGTTTGATAAAACTTGTTACCAATTGCAATCACAAGCTCTGATTTCACCTGTGAACATTTTTTTTCATGGATAATTAGAATCTGTCATTGATATTAGATTTTTTGGGTAAGAGGGCCTTTTATGGCAGCTTTGGTCATTGTCCCTTTACATGTACCTTACATTGATGCTTCGCATTTTATACAATGATTTGATAAGAACCGATATCGATCTCTACCTGTAGGTTATGTATGGTGGTCGAGCCATTGATAACTTTGACCGACGTATCCTGAACACCTATATGGATGAATACATGGGAGACTTCATCTTTGATACATTCCAACCGTTCCATTTCTATTGTAATGAGTCGGTAGATTACTGCATTCCAGAGTATGGACCAAAGGATAATTATACACGTAAGTCCACTGCCAGAAGTGTGTCCTACGACATTATTCTAACACAAATTGTTTTATAGAAGGTGTTATGTTACTATGTTGTAAACCTTGTCTTGATAATGATAGATGGAATAATGGAATGCGTGGTTATAATTTTGTGATATCATAACTTCTTGTTTTTCCACTATCTATTTGAGTAACATGTATTTTTGCATTAAATATGAAATACTGATAGTTAGAAATTGAAAACTAGTGAGCAACTTGACAAGCAATATGAAGAATGATAAATGACAAGTATTTTTATCATGATGAAACAGTAAGGTTGTCTCAGTGAATGATAATTATCAGAATACAACCAAAACAGTGGAAAAGGTTCCTTATTGGAATTCTTATGATATTCTAAATCTAATTTGACAATTCCTAAATTTACAGAAGGAAAACATGCTAATAGTAGAAGCAGGTTCAATAAATGATTTTGCAGATGTGAGTTTTGTCTGTTTCTTCGGAATCACATGATTTTATATGATTATTATAGAAATGGGAGAAAAAGTCATCCACACTCACATTTTTGCTATACGTCCTTGTTTACCCAATTACCCAATTTAGTCTCTTTTTAACTGTGCATGTAGTGAAAGTCCAATGTTAGTAATTCTCAAGGCATTGATATATATGTTGATTGTATTGCACAGAGCTGATTGAAGGCCTGCCCCTAGCAAACACTCCAGAAGTATTTGGTCTACATCCCAATGCTGAGATTAACTACTACACACAGGCTGCTAGAGATATGTGGGCACAGCTAGTTGAACTACAACCTCAAACAGGTCAGTAGGATTTTCTCTTGAGATTTCCATGTATGAGTCAAACTTGTATACAAAAAACAAAAGGACAGTTTGAGAAGCTGGTTTACCTGAGAAAAATCTTTTTTAAAATCTGACTTCATTTAAAGTTGATAACGCTACTGATAATATCTTTAATGGTTGTGATAATGATGGGGTTAGTGATGATGATGATGATGATGATGATGCTAGTGCTTAATACATAGGGAAAACAATTTCAATGATGGTCATAATTTATGTGGGTGCCAATAAAGTTGAAGATATATCTGTATTCCCTATCATTATTTCACGGTTTATGTCATCATCTATTTTGTATTCTGGGAATAGGTGACTCTGGTCAAGGCATCAGTCGTGATGACTTCATTGCTGGTATTGCATCTGACATCCAAAACAAGCTACCCCAGCAATTTGACCTTGATAAGATCCGTAAGAAGTATGGTCTTGACATCACACCTACAACTGTTGTACTCCTGCAAGAGCTGGAGAGGTTTAACCGATTGATAGCCAGGATGGCTCGCTCATTGGCAGAACTCCAGAGAGTAAGTATCCTAGCAATTTGATAAATAACTAATTGTATACTGCCTCAACATTGCAACAGTTTTTGTCAGAGACAATAACGTGCAAATATTCAAATACAGTGACGTCTCCATGAGTTAACCTCCTCGAAGGTAAAATAATTGCCTAAGTTGAAGCCATGTTTAAAACAAGATAAAATAGCTTGTGATGTTTACTTCTTCCAAGTCAAATTTCTCCAATGTCCAGCAGATGTCTATTCCCAAGGGATTCAACTTCAGCATACTCTCCCGTATCTTGACATTCGCTCCAGCAATAATTGCTCTGATGGAATTTCTGCATGTTAAACCAAACATGAAAACCTAACCTCAACCTCCGAAACTAAATAATACCTAATCCTAAACCTGCCATTATTCTGAACCAAAATCTATATTACAGTCCTAACTCTAACCCTATGCCCTGTGAGATATTAAGACCTTAGCAAATGTCGCAGGAGCATAATTGTGTCACCCTCCCATATTACTCATGGGTTAATAAAGTAGCATATTTGATAAAACAATTGGTGTTTATTATATGATTCATTTTTCCCCCATCGTAGGCTTTGAAGGGAGAGGTCGGTATGAGCAACGAGCTTGATAACGTAGCTAGAGCACTCTTCAATGGTCAGATCCCTCATATCTGGAGACGCTTAGCACCAGACACCCTCAAGGCACTAGGGAACTGGATGCTACACTTCCAGCGGCGCTTCAACCAGTACACCACATGGGTAAGTCACGCACCATTAAGCTCTCATGCTTTTCATTCTTTTAGTTATTTAGTGCACAAATCTTACTAAGCTAACATTAACTTGTGAAACGAAAAGTATATTTTGTTAATGTTGATTTTGTTATCACAGCAAAGCCTGAACATTTGCATTTATCGCATAGAATAATTCATAAACATTCAAGCTTGCCTGATCGCAATTTACAACGAGGAGCAAAACATAGGCTACACTTTCATATAATACATAGTTCATTATATTTTATGATTGCTAAGTTCTGAATTCTTGGATTTTGCATTATTAATTGAATGTGCAAATAATTCATTGGGACACAATATGTGTCGTTCTTGGCCATACTTGGGCATCGAATTATGTCCATTTGAGTTTATTTCTCATGTTTATATTTTCCCCACAGGTGAATGAAGCTGAGCCCCCAGTCATGTGGCTCAGTGGTCTACACATCCCAGAGTCCTATCTGACTGCATTGGTTCAAGCCACGTGTCGCAAGAACGGGTGGCCACTCGACAAGTCAACTCTGTATACGTCTGTGACTCACTATGTCACCCCGGATGAGGTCACAGAAAGAGCACATTCAGGTTTGTAAAATAAAATGATATTCCTTTTCTTATTAGGCTGTAGGTATTGAAAAATAGTACTGATGATGGTAGTGGTGGTGATGGTGATGATGATAGTGATAGTGATGGTGGTCAACATGATGATGAGGATCATCATCTCAAGAAGGTAGAATGAGGAAAGTAAGATGGGTAGCAAAAGGACAAGATGGTTTGTTGTGTTAATAATTACAGTGATAAGGATTGTTGTGATGATGATTATGATATGATGATATGATAATGATGATGATGATGATGGTGATGATGATATGATGATATGATGATGATGATGATGATGGTGATGGTGATGATGATGATGGTGGTGATGGTGATGGTGATGATGATGATGATGATGATGGTGATGGTGATGTGGGTAATAGTGATGATATCCATGATGTTGGAGTGGAGGATATTGCTAATAGTGATAACGCCATGAGGAGGAATTAGGGTGTCATTCTTTGTTTTATTTTCCACCATGCATAACAAAAATAAATTGACGGAATATAGTGTTGCATTGATACTGATACATTGTAGGAACTAAGCATAAACAAAATATGTTTGAAGCGCAGAGTTCCCTTGTAACATACCCTCTTTTAAAAGAAACAAATCCATCATCAATCAGTGGGTATGAAGCTACTGATAAGTCCTTACCTTGAGATGTTGTAATGGTAAAAACCCTGTTAAGCAGGTAACATTCAATCCGATCTCCTTATTTGTGTATGACAGGTTGCTTTGTGACTGGACTATACCTGGAGGGTGCTGCCTGGGACGTCGATAATGCATGTCTGATGAGACCACGCCCTAAGGTTCTCATTCAAGAACTTCCCATCCTCAAAGTGATTCCCATTGAAGCACACAGACTCAAACTGCAGGTCGGTATATCTCCTATTGAGATCAAATTTGGGATAACTAAAGAACCGTTCAAGGGGCCAACTTAACACCTTGCTCATAAATGCAAATGTGCGTAAGGGTCTGAATAGATCAGGGGTTGCATGTTCAATGTTCAATAGTCAAAGGTTGCAGAAGTCTTTATGTAGATGGAAGACTTTGACAGAAATGTTCAAAGTTTGTCTTTATTCATTCAAATCAGACATTTTTTATGAAAACAAGTGGACATTTCAACTAAATGCTCCATTAGATATGGCCCAAGATATGCCAGCAACATTTTGTGTACAAAGTCAGGCATAAAATAAAATGTTGCAGAGACAAGCAACATTTGTTACAAGGTGGCAAGAAGTGTGGATCAATCAAACTCCAGAGAGGAAGTGTAGATTAACACAATAACTGTCCTCTTCATAACTACATTCTTTATCATGTTGGAGAAAACATTTCAACACTCATCAACCCTTCTCTAAATGATGATATTGGTTTTAAATTCATTCATATACTTTTTTTCATTTCTATTAATGCATACTATTATATGCTATCATTGGCTCAGAACAAAGTTTGATATTTATTTATTTGTATTCATTTCATATTGGTTTTGACTAAATGCAAACTTTTATTCATTTCCACAGAACACATTCCGAACACCAGTGTACACCACATCTCAGCGTCGTAATGCCATGGGCGTAGGGTTGGTGTTTGAGGCTGATCTGGCTACTACCGAGCACATTTCACATTGGGTGTTACAAGGTGTTTGTCTGGTGCTTAACACTGATTAGGCTTAACTCTACTTTCTAAACACCCATGAATGGTCCATGCAGGGAGATGCCGAAGACTCGCAACTGAACTTTGATGAAGATGAATAACATTGTCTGAATACCATTTATTGATTTCCGATATATAAAGACGTGTGCCTTCTACTTAGGAGGATTAGGATTAGTGCCAATGTCTAAACAATTATGACTGATCACACAGTACATTTATGGTAATGCCTTATGTCCAGGGGCCCATTGCAGAAAGAGTTGCAATCAAATGCAACTCAAAAAATCTTGCGCAACTTGATTTTCAGCCAATGAAACACCCATATTTGGGACTTGCGCTTGATATTTTGACTTGCGTTTAAACGCACCTCTTTCTGCAACAGGCCCCAGGTAAGATAAACTTTTGTGATCCTAGGATTTTTGTGAAATAATTTCCGCAGTTCACCATTTAGATGTTTGCCAAGCGATACTGTGACGTTTGCAATTTCATTCTTGTTTATAGCTTATATGGTGTCGTGATTTAAACTTCTCAGAAGTACATTCACCTGCATAACATTTCATTATATTCATTATATTACATGAATCTATTTTGAAAATGAATTTTATTTGTACATTATGAAAAATTTATTGAAAATATATGGATATTTATATCTCTGCCTCTGAATTTCCTAACATGTGTACCAAACATGCATATTTCATGTGTATATATTCCGTCCAAATAAGATAATCAAGTCCATCCAACAACAACCTTGATTGTTTACAATTGCTTGTTTGAGAGTGACTCTGTTTTGATTGTGATACTGATGTATATATCACATGGTTTATCTTATTATCCATCCATCCAAATGAATATTACATTCTTTCACCTTGAAATGCTTGATACAAATTGGATTGATATTTCACATTTGCTATGCAGTTTTTATTGTTTTATGAAGCTATTTCTATATACATGTGTATATATATATATATATTTTCCCTTTGAATTTCTTCATTGAATCAATATATTGAGTATTTGGAAAAGTGCATTTTTGTTGCAGTTACAAAGTGCTTCACAGTTGGCTTCACTAGCCTCTGATAATTGCAATGATATCTGTATTATTTGTTTTCAAATGAACAATTTGAGAATGGTGACTTTGTATATATTATTGATGCATTCCCATTTCTTGTTCGATTTATCTTTATATTCATGTATATTGGTTATGATATATTGAATTCTATCTTTTCATGATTTTGTGCCGACTACCTTGAAGATTTGTATGATATATTTCAATATATATTGTTTGGTATTTTTTGCAGTTACATATACTATTGCATCCACAATTATTCAACACCCTCACGTGTTGGTCTTAAATTTGCAACCTGAAAGATGCAAGAGTTGTGGGACAATGAATTATAAATCTTGTTTTGTGTTCTGGTATGAAAAATGATAAATCTGTAACCACTTGATTTTTTTATTAATGCAAATATCACTCATTTCACAAGATTACTTTGTCCAAAAAAATGCAAGGGGGTTGAGTACTTCTGCATGAAAGTGTATATTTATAAGTTATTTCTGAATTCCTTCCATTTAAAATGAGAATTTCTAGCAGACTGCCTTGAACATTTGTGTGATATCTTTCAATTCCTTATGTAATGTATAAAATGACTTTATAGAACACCTTTGATTTATTATTACATTGATGATAATCTCTCACATTATTTTGGTCTTAAAAGAGCCACTTTCCAAATATATTTAAGCCTTCTTTGACCGCTATGCAAAGTTTAATAGCATCTACAATTATTCATACTTTCGTTTGTATGTCTTCTACAACTTAAAAGGGATACTCCGGGCTAAATAAATTGAGTAAAATTCACAGGGCAAAATACTGAAAATCATGATTTCATCAAAATCGGATAACAAATAACGAAGTTATTGACATTAAAAGTTTAGCATTATTTTGTGAAAACAGTTATATGCACATCATGATGAATATTTATTTGGTTGGCAGATGTCACACCCCAACTTTCCTTTTTCTTATGCTATTACATGAAATCATAATTGTTTCATTTTTTCATACATGTGTAAATGATGTTTCTCCATTATGATGAGATAAGTTGCAGCAATAAATAACTAATGCACTTAATCAGTTGTCACTCCAATTGTTTTAGTTTTGGTAAAAAAAAATAATCCTTATTTTATACAATAAAAAGAAATGGGGATATGTCATCAGTTTGCTCATTGAATATTCATGAAGACATGCCGAGAACTGTTTCAACAAAATCATGCAAATCTTTCAAATTTAATAACTTTGTTATTTGTTATCCGATTTTGATTATATTTTCAGCATTTTGCTTTGTGAATTTTACTCTATTTATTGAGATATGAATATTTTCAGCCTCGAGTATCCCTTTAAAAGTTATGATCTTATTCACAAAGTTGCCCTGGGCCCCGTCTCATAAAAAGTCATGATCGATCCAATCAACCTCAAGTATATAGAAATCCACCAGCATCATTTTTTTTCAGGACATTTTTACAAGGTTCTTTGTAAACAGAGACAAACAGACTGAATTTTTAAGAAAATTATGAATGTATGAAAATACAACATACTTACAAAATATTTTGAATAAATATGTATTTTTTACAAGGTTCTTTGTAAACAGATAGAAACAGACTGAATTTAAAAGAAAACTATGAATGTATGAATATACAACATGGCTCGAAAATATTTTGAATGAACATGTACTTAAAATGTTGACGTTGCTGGCTCTCTGTAGGTGTAGTTGATTGGGTCTATTGTAAATCTTTATAAGACGGGGGCCCAGACTTATGAATTGTATGATTGCTGTCAATTCTTTACAATAAATTATTTTCCAGATATGAAATATGAGGCCTGTGCTGTCTGTGTATAAAACAAACTTTCTTCTCTTTCATTAGTCTTGGTTTTCAATTGATATCATTTATTTTCTAGACCTTTCTCTCTCCCTCTATTTCATTTTCTCTCTTTTTTTAACTCCCCCACCCTCCGCGTGATAAAACAACTGATCTATATTTGGTTTTACAATGTATGCCCATTAAAAGGACATCATGACATGCCTGTCTATATCACAGATAATTAGTGTTGAATACACTCATTAGACGCAAGACTATATCTGCCTCCGTAATAATGCTCTAATACCGAGGATGAAATATTTTCTCTTTTTTTTCTACAATTATGTTGTCCTTTCACAGGGACGTCACGATTACAAAATTGCGTTATCAAAAGTTCATTTTCCCTTGGTGACACAATTTGAGAATCCTACTTGTCATTGGAGTGGATGAAGCTGGCTTTCTTAAAAAAACAGTAGAAAAGGTCACTGAGGATAATGTGTCACATACGCTCGTAACAACCTTGTTATGAGGGGCAAATTACCAGTTTTGATTCTTGCATTTGTCTGTGTTTTTCTTTATTAAGCTGAGACATTGATTAGCTGGTCATTAAACCTAATAAGTGTAAGCTCATTAGTTCAAAGATCTTTATTATTGGAAGAACTTTTTGACACACCTTGCGGTTTTGTGTTCCTCTTGTTATAATCAGGAGTTTGTTTTGTATTAACTTATGAAATTATCAGGCATTGACGTACTTTTTGTGCGACTATGGCTTGTCACACAAAGACATGAAAACAATATAGTGACAAGACTAGTTCATTAGCCGCATAATTTCGACATCTGTTATTCATGATGTTTCTTGAAATGACTGATGACGAAAATGGGGGTAGCATTAGTCCGACTCCCTAACAATCCCATTCATGACATCTTAGGGAGTCGAATACAAAAGCAGTGATTATTCAAGGCCCTAATTTATTTAATGAAGATTTTATCAGAAAAAATGGATATTGAAAAAATAATCATCAGCAAGTCATGTATGCATCATTTTTTTTCAAATAATATCAAATTATCAATGTGCACCATTATATTCCAATTTATGACCTCAAGTATACAGTTGGAAACTGGTGTGGGTGTTGGGGCAATTGCAGACACTAGCCACAACACACAGAGGTGTTATCTGGGTGTTGAGTTTTTAAAAGTATAACTATTTTTATAGTCTCTTTTAGATCTCTTTTTCAGTCCAACCAGCTCCTAACAATAGCACCTACTCCATCGGCCTACTTGAAATCACTAAGTGTTTGGCCTGATTGAGAGCTGATTATTTTCTTGTCCTACAGGGACCTGTTTCACAAACCTTGACACTAGTAACTTTGCCATTGTAATGAATACCATAAAATCGTTTATTTGGATTAGCTGTCAGCCCCTGTTACCATAGCAGTTGAAAGAAATGGCAAAGATAAAGTTATCATAATCGTAAGTTCTTTTGAAACGGTTCTGATATCTTCAGTATTCAAAGTTAAAATATGATATTCTGCAAATATGAAATTGATGTTATTATTCACCGAAGTGCTCAATGTTGAAATCGATTTTCAATTGATTGTATTCCTTTTGATTTTGGTTAAATTTAGATCTAGGAAATTTGTTCTAAATTTGAAGTGATCGCATTAAAATATGCACACATGAAAACTACATTATTTGCATATGAGATATTTTTGTTCAATTGCGTGTGTGGGTGTGTGTTTTAAGAGAGCTTTACTTTTATTACTTTATTCAGATACAACAAAAATAACACACTCCTACAGGAATAAAACTATACATCATGATACCATATCAGTAGTATATAAGCCATTTCAAGTAATGTCCATTTATAGATGTTCAAAAACGTTCTTTCCATCTCTTGTGAACTACTAATAAGCCTATAAAAAGTACAATGCTGTGAAGTGGTCATTATTGTGAATGTAAGTGTGTCCGGGCAGACGCCATCCTACAATGCTTAATGGATGCTACACCTGTAATTAAATATAATAATGATCACGGTGTGACGTCAGATATGTGCCGCATCTCTAGAATTTTTGAATTATATATTATAGTACTGCCTTTATTCAGAGCACAGCCCAAACCTGAATTATGTTTGGTTACATATTTTTTTCTAATTGTATATTCTCTCTTGAAATACAACACTTTACAAAACCGTTCTTTGTGTGTTTTTTTTTGGGGGGGGTATCAAAGAAAGGCTAACGAACGCTGAACGTTCAGGACGGATGTTTTTTAAACATAGCAAATGTGATGAATAAATCTAGAAATACTTAATTTCAACCGATATTAATTCTCAGAAGGATAATCGATTTTCTAGGTTTTCTTTACCGGTATTTTGTTCCTGAAATTGTTTCATTTCATTTATATGGAAGGTAAAGGATAACAGTTGAAATTATGTTGCTCCATGGTTTCGTGCTAGCAGTGTAAAAGCATGACCGATAGTGGTGTCTTAATATCTTCCTTTTTAAGTTTCAATTTATTTATTTCCATTTTCAAATGATAAACACAAAAACGTATAACATATACATGAATATATGATTAAAATTCATAAGAAATACTTCAGTTGTTAATAATATATTGTGAAATTGGTAAGTAAGTATATAAATCGCTGTTCCAATACACATTTTGATATCAAAATAGTTTACAGATTATGATTAACATACGTGATCTTCTTCGCCCTCCTCATCTTCTTATCATTGCTCTTTTTTACTTTCAATTGCCTGTTCCCCTTTCATTCTTCAGTTATGAATAATATATCGGGAAATTGGTAAGCAAGCAAATAAATCGTTTTTTCAATACACATTTTGATATTGAAACAAATCATATATATTATGTTTAACATACATTATCTTCTTCATCCTCCTCCATTTTTCTCCTCTTCTTCTCATCATTGCTCTTTTTTTACTTTCAATTTGCATTTTCCCCTTTAATTCTTCCTCCTCACTTATTCTTTATTTTTCGATTCTAAAGAGAAATTATTAGTATTCCAATCTCCACCGTCTTCGTTCTCCTCCACCCTGTCTTGTTCTCTCTCTTCCCTCCATTTCCCGTCCTTCCTCTTCCTCATTATCTACTCATTTAGATATACTCCTATCCCCCTCCCCTTTATTCAAGAAGGAAAAAAAAAGATCTATTACAATTCCATAATTCATGTCGCCTTACAAAATAGATGCGTTTTGTAAATGTGAAACTTACGAGCACGGCACCAATTCTATATACAAAGTCTGAATAGGCGGAGAGAGAGAGCAAAAAAAAAAGAAAAGAAAAGAAAGGCATAGATATATAGGGCGCATGTCCGTTTCGCAGACACGAGTAGCGACGTGCGAATCGGGTGTATAAAGGCCAATCCCAAATTATTCTTTCGATTTACACATTTTCTTCGCGCCAAGTGCGATTTTCTTGTTTGGTGCTTATGTAGTTTGGAATGTGAAATTAGTAAGTATATTTATTTTTCTTTTAACGTAATTTGATTTCTTGTTTCACCATTCCCCTTTTAGTGTAGCGAAGTGTTTCTGTCCAATTTTGTTTGTAATTCATGTTCTCTTTACTGGTGGCAACAGTTGTGTTAATCGTTTGAATGCTATAGTCACACCAATGAAACCAAGTCCCGGCCAATCAGAGTATATATTTTGAAACAAGTGCACACCTATGCTGATAACATTTCCTTTTATTTGAGAATGCAGTCGATTAAATGCCTTGCTCACGGGGATCAGGGACGTGTCTCCCCCTCTCACGTCCCTTCAGGGATAGGTGCCATGGCGGGGGATCGAACCCCGGACATTCAAATGTCTAGTTAGACGGCTTAAACCACTCGGTCATGCACGGTTTCCTGCATTTTTTCATATTTCCAGTTGTTGTTTATTGAATTCATTCAACACATCAATACAATACCGTATATATTTTAGAGTAAAATAATGCAGAAATAAAATCTACATTGTTGTTTCATCTTTCATTTGACTTGATCAAAACTAATTATCTGCAAGAATATAGACATAAGTAAACATCGCTAATAATAATTATCAATAATTTTACATCAAATTGATTTGTACCATGAAACTCGTCTACCTTGTACATAATGAATTAGAGTAAGTAAAAAAAATATATAAACCTGAAGGACAGGAAACCCCACACCCGCATAAAACCCAGACCGCAACAGTGAAAAAACACCAAAAACAAATGATTCGAAAAGCAATGCGCATAAAGAAAAAAAAACATCAACAAGCAACGCACAAAAAGGAAAAAAAAGTTATTTCGATTGGTATTTTATTGGTCGATTTGAAGTCGGTTTCTAGGGTGGACTTTATCATAACCGTCTTTATTTCAGTCATGTTGTTAAACTCGATCTTTAAAAAAAACACGAAGAAAACTATTCAAAAACTTAATGTTGGTTTTTACAGAATCCTTACTACTCCGTCAAGGTGATCTTGAGATCAAACTGTTGTTTTTTTTCCTTATACAGTTTTCTTCTTTCTTTTAACTGATGTTTTTCACATGGCTATGTATTTCATCAAAGTTCAATTATTTTCCCTTTGTCTCGAAAGA